>NW_026848267.1:0-134054 GCF_030867565.1 Colletotrichum costaricense | reverse complement strand
ATAATAATAATAATAATAATAATAATAATAATAATAATAATAATAATAATAATAATAATAATAATAATAATAATAATAATAATAATAATAATAATAATAATAATAATAATAATAATAATAATAATAACAAATAGTAAGATAAGCGTTTTTAACTTTAATAAAGGAAATAAAGTAACGAATATTTGTTTTTTTATTTCTACCTTTGCTAGCTGCTCGGGCGATTCTCGATATCGGTTACACAGTAATAACACACAGTATTAGTGGATACTCCCATTGTCTCGTTAGACTATATAGCGGTTTTTATATTAAAATTATTATATTATGTTAAGCGCATACTTAGGGCATATTACGTATATTATATAGTTAAAAAGTATACTATATTATATAATTTTTTTTAAAAGCGTAATCCCGTTAAGGTCGATTTTTTATGCTTATAAAGCCGGAAAAAAACCATTATATTAATAATTAGTAATAAAGTTTAACGAGATAGTAAGAGTATTTATTAATATTATATATTAATACTATATAAACGATATTAAGAACCGCCCGAGTAGCTAGTAAAGGTAGAATAAATAAATAAATAATTAGTAATAGCTACGGCCGGCTATAGTTAGTTATAAAGTCTTATTATATAATAAAAATACTTAATATTAACCTTAATAAACTAGCTTACTTATAAAAGCGAAGATGGCCCCTAATAAGGCGGACTAGACCCTAAAGGGCTATATTTACTATATTAACTCTAATATTATACTTAAAGTTAAGTAAAAGTAAGTTAAGGACCGTAGTTATAATAATAATAATAATAAGTTTAATAATAAAGAATATTAGTTATTAATATCCCCCCGATAGAGCAATCTGCCGGGGCCGTACCGTATATTACGTATTAAGGAAAACTAGGTATATTATACTCTATACTTAACTACTAATTAAAACCGTAGTAATAGTTAACCGACTTAACTATTATCTTCCTTTTATTAATAGCTCCTAACCTTCCCCCGCTTCTAGCTATTTAGAGGGCGAGCTATACTTATTTTAATATATATAAGTATTACGAAAGGGAACTCGAGGCAGGTCAAAACGCTACTATATTAACCTAATAGATATAACTTAACGTAAAGAGGGAAAAAGTAAATTAATAAGTAAAATCTAGGCTACTGGGCTTTTAGGCTTAGTAGTCTAGTAGTTATATAACCCGTAGGGGGTCCGCTTAGTACTTAAAGCCCGAGCGCATAGGGGCCTAGCGCCTAGTACTATAATATTACCCCCCCCTCTTAGCGCAAAAAGTATTATTTATAGTACTTAATTATTTATTTAAATCTTTTATAATTACTTTTTTATAAGCTATTAAAATCGTAAGGGTTGCTATAGTATTATTATTAACTTATAATAAGGCTAGGCTATTATTAGCTATTACTTCTATTTATAATAAGAGGTTCTATAGCGGTCCCGCGGTTATAAAGTATTATTTATAAAAGGTTTATAGTATTATTAGAGCGTAGTAAAAGCTCTTAGTATTATATTATATTAGGTCGTTATTATACCCCTTTTAATTAACTTAGTATTATAACTTACCGTACTATACTTATAATTTAACTACTTATAAAACCTCGTATTTAGGCTTATTAATATTATGTTAGATCGGTAGCGGGGGGTCTTAGTACTATCTTAATAAGGGGTCTTTTATAGCCTTTTATAGCTTATTTAAGTAAAAAACTAGGTAAGCTTTGTTCCCTATAAGTAATTTTATAATTTATATACTACTTAGGTTAGTATTAATAATAGGCTAGGGGCTAACTTAGGGCTATTATAGTTTATTAACGTTTTATATTTTTTAATAAAATATGTTTATAAATACCCTATTATCAATTTTTAGGTCGTTAGGCTATTAGTAGTAGTTAGTATATTTTTAATATTTTACTTAAATAACCTCTATATTATTTTTAATAATCTCCTAAGCTTTATAAATACTTTAGGCTATTTTTTAAGTTTTAATATAATTAAGCTTTTTTTTAATTAATTTAAAGCGTTAAGTTTTAATAACTTAGTTAAAAAATAGTTAAAGTTAGTAACTAAATTTAATTTTATAAAGTAATAGCCCCGTAGTTTTATTAGGTTAGGCTATATAGGTAAAGTTTATTATAAGTAGTATATTACTCTAGTCGTTTTAATAATAGTTAACTAAGGGCCGTAGTTATTAAAGAATATATTAATTTAAAATCTCTATTTAGCCGTCCGTTTATAAGTAGTTTATTATTAATAATTATAGTTTAATACTATAAAATTTATATAGTTCTTTTTAAAAGTCCGATATAAACTAAGGACTGTAGTTAGAAATAATAATTTTAAATAGCCTAAAGATTAGTAATATTTATTTATAGAATATCCTATTTATATCCTACGTAGTAGTAGTTTTATAATAAGGTATTAAAATAGCCCTTTTATCTAATTTATTAACTATAACATATATCGTATTATAGCCCTTTTAGTTAGGGAGTATTATTATAAAGTTTATTAAAATATATTATTATAAATAGTTAGGTATAGGTAGAGGCCTTAGCTCTTTTAGGGGCCTATTGCGGGGTTTTTAAAAATAATAATATATATAATAATTCTTTACGTATTAGTATACGTCTATTATAAGGCCTAGCTAGTAGTACTACTATTTAATTATTTTAACTATTTTATTATACCCTAAGTACGCAACGAGCTTTTATTTATAAACCTCGTAGATAATTATAATATATAAATTATCCTCTTTAAGTATAATAAGCTTACTATTTATTATAAATAATTCGTTATTCTAAATCTTTTAGCGCTCGTAGCCCTTAGTTATTAGTACTTATATTAAAATAAGTAATATTATTTCTAAGTTATAGTTAAGTTTTAGTACTTTTTTAATTAATAAGTACTTCTAAAGCTCGTTTTTTAATATAAAAGACCCTATAATAAGCTTAGGCTACTATACCGCGTTCTTTAATAATACTTATAACTTAGTAATAATATTTAATAATAATAGCTTTAGTAATAATAGAACTTAAGTTTAGTTAGCCTCTTTTAGTACTTATTAAGTCCTAATATCCTCGTTCTTTTTTAATAATACGTTAATAAGTACATTTTCTTACCTTAGGTAATACTAAATTTAAAAATTAAAATTAACTAGGGCGTTAACCTAGTGGGCTTATTATAAGTTAAAAAGGCGCTTTATTATAAAAAATAAAAGCGGCTAGTAGTTTATAATAATATTAAATTTTTAGTAATAATTAACTAGCTTTGCGCACTACTCTTCTAAATAAATAATTATTATTAATATTTCCTTATTATATATAGCGTAATTAAGCTCTATATTATTTATAATTTTTAAATAAAACGCTACGGAGTATTATAAGCTATTATTTATTTATTATTAAACTAAGGCTCCGGTATATACTAAATTTAATATATTAATTTTAAAGTATATAAATAGCTCGGGTTTAAAATAATAAAATATAAGTACTATTATAAGGGCCCGCTTTAGTACTTTAAATACTATATTATAATTAGTATTAAATTAAAAAAGTATACCCTTATTAATTAACTTTATTAATAATCTAACTAGCCGCTCATAATCCTTTATAAACCTTTTATAAAAATTATAAAAACTAAAGAATAATTAAATACCCTTAAGTAATATAAGTAGCTTCTAGTTCTTTATAATAAAAACCTTATCCTTATTAAGTTATATACTATTAGTACTAATTATAAACCCTAAGTATTTTATAATAATAATACTAAACTCGTATTTTTTAATATTAGCTTATAATTTAGTTTTTTATAAATAATTTAGTACTTTTGTAATATACTCGTAATACTACGGGGGGTTATTTAAAAAGATTAAGATATTATCTATATATATAGTATAAAAATTATCTAAATATTTTATTAATACGTCGTTTATATATTATTAATACGTAATTAGCTTATTATAAAAACTAAAGGGTAGTATTTTATATTTATATATTTTATAATAAGTATATAAAGTCGTAAGGTTTTTTAAAATAGGGTCGAGGTAGATACGGTAAAAAGCTTATTTAATATTAAGTTTAGTAAATATTTTAGCTTAGCTTAGTTATATTAATATCTTGTTAATTAGAAATAGAGAGTACCGATCTTTTTTTATAATTTTATTTAACTTTTTAAAATTAATATAGAATCGTAAATTACTATTATACTTTTTAATAAATAGTATTAATAATATAAAGGGCGCGTTACTAAGCTTAATAAATCCCTTATAAAAGTACTTTAATAAGTAAGTTCTAATTATTTTTAGCTTGGGTACTAATTATTTATAAAGGGGGTAGTAAATAAGCTTTTCTTAGCCCCCCTTTATAAGCTCTATTTTATAATTATAGTTATAATACGGCACTAGTATATTACTTATTATTTTATTAAATATATCCGTCTAAGGCCTTAGTACTTTTAAGAGCTTCGTAGTAATAAGGTCCTAGGTCTCTTAGTTATTACTCTCTAAAGGGTCTTTTTCCCCGTACTTATTTTTAATTATATAGTTTAATTTATATAGTAATATAGAGCCTAGTTTTATATTTTCTTACTTTAAGTTAATCTCGAACGTTAGGGTATTAATAAAGGTAATATTTAGTACTATATTAGCGCCCTTATACTAAGTAAAAGTCTATATAAGTTTTTTTTTTTTAAAATATTAATAGCGTACTAACGAGCGCGCGATCTATTTTTTAAGTATTTTTGATATTATTAAACTATTATATATATTAATTTAATAAGCCTTATAATTAATAAAGTATTTTAATAAGCTTAAGTAGTACCCGTTTTTTTATAACTACTTATTATATTATATTATATTTATTTTAAATATCTCTTACTATTACTTAGTATCGATTTAGTATTATATATTAATAACCTCGGGGGTATATAAGTCCTTTATATTTTTAATAATAATAAAAGGGGTATTTTATAATAATAGATCCTCGGGCTATATTAAGTACTTATAGTATATATTTAGGTTAATTCTATAATACTCGAACTATTTTTATCTAAGGATTAGGTCGTAGCGCCCTATATTAAGTAAGAATAAGGGTATTTTTAAAAAAACTTAATGGTTAATATATAAGTTAGTAATTTATATTATATTAATATCTTTTAATCGCTCGTTATTAAATTTAGTAATAGGGATAGGGCGTAGTAATTTACTAAATAGGGCTATATAAAAATCTCGTAATAATAAAGTCATATAATTATTTATAAATCCGTACTTATTAGCTCTTATATTAAGTAAGGTTTTTAAGCGAATTCTATATTTATTAAATATTATTATAATCTTAATTTTAAGAAGCTACTTTTTTATAAGATTTTATAAGTTTATTAAATAAATTATTATTTTTTTATTTTTTTATACTTATTCCCTAGCTAAGAGGTTATTTATACTAAGGGGCTTAGTTTTTGAAATCTAAGGCTTATTATTTATTAATAATAATATTTATAATAGCTATATTAATAGCGGGCTTTTTAAAGTAGTTCTAAGAAATATAGCTAGGCTCGTTATAAATAAAATAAGTACTACTATTTTTAAATTTTTAATATAAGGCCTTAGGAATAGTTTTATAATTAGTAATTTAACTATAAATATTCTACTTAGTAGCGCTACTATTTTTATTTTTAATAAGAGTAATACGGGTAAGTATAGTAGTTTTCTAAGCCTTATTACTAACTACCGGGGGCTATATAATATTAATAAGCTAGGTAACGTACTTAGTATATTTTTAAAAAATAGCGTTCTTATTTAAGTACTTAAAAATAGCCTAGTTTTTAAAATATATAAAGAGCTTATTATAAAAGTAGCGTTTTTATTAAGACTTAAGGAGTTTATTAACGCGGGCGAGCTTAATAAATATAGAGCGCTTTTAGTAAATATTTTTAAGGGTAATAAAAAAGGTATTTAGCTTTTAGTTAGTATTATTTATAATAATCGGGCTAGTATATACTAACTTAAGCTTATATAATAACTAATTAGTAATAATAATTTCGTTCGTAATTAGTATAGGGTAGATAAACTCGGTTATAAAGCTACTAATCTTATTAATAATATACTTTAAATAGTAGCTATTAATACTAAAATTTACGTTTTTAAAATACTTTATAATATACTAAAGCTAGTAAGGGAACTTTAGGCCCTTGTTATTATTATTACCCATGAAAATAGGGACGTTAAGTATTTTATTTAATTTAATAGAGGGTTAATAAATCGAAGTTAGGGTACCCTCATAGCTTTTTTATACTTCGAGTTAAGTAAGACGCTACTTAAGCGCGCAGTAGGCCTTATTATTATTATTATTATTATACTTATTATTATTATAGCTAAATATAGAACCGTTCTTTAGTTACTAAACGCGCTCGTTAAGTATAATATTAGCATAAAGAGCCTTATTTAGCTACTTCTTAATATTCTAAAGCTTTATAATAGTATTATTAAAAATTTTAATTTTTTTTTAGTTATTTTATAGAGCTACTCGGTACTATTATTTAACTAGCTAATTATAAAGATTAGTACTTACTTAAGCTAATACTAAGTAATACGTATTTTTAACTAGTTTTTAATTTAAATATAAAAAGTAGCGCCGTTATTTTTTTAATATAGCTCCTAAGTAAACTTAAAGTTAACGGGGTACTACTTAGTATTATTAAAAAGTCCCTTGTTACGAATTTAAATAGGGGACGCGTATTTATTAATAATACGATAAAAGAAGTTAAAACGGTCGTTTTATATAATAGAGAGTAAAAGCTACTTAACGGGCTAATTAATAAAGTTAACCTTAGGGTTAAATATAAAGAGCTCGGTATTTTTATTAATACTAATAATATTCTAGCGCTATTTATATAAATAACGGCCCTATTAAAAGTTATTAATACAGAGGGATATTTATCCTCCTTAGTTCTTATTTTAAATTATAATATTTAATAAAGGGGGTATATATATATTTAGGAAGTATTAATTACTTTATATAATTAATTAGTTAGCTATTATTTAGCGTCGCGCTTTTTTTTAATAAGGGTAGCTATTTACTATAATAAATTAAATAAGTTAAAATATTATCGTTCTATTTTTAAAAAAAGAATTATAATAAACGTTAAGTAGTATTATAAAAAAGAACTTAAAGTAAATTAAAATACTACTATACTAACTTAATAAATATAACTTAATATAAAAAAAGAAAAAGTAGATTAATAAGTAAAATCTAGGCTACTAGGCTTTTAGGCTTAGTAATCTAGTAGTTACGTAACCCGTAGGGGGTCCGCTTAGTACTTAAGGCCCGAGCGCATAGGGGCCTAGCGCCCAGTGCCGTAACATAAGACCTCTTAGTACTAGCTTATATAGTGGTTTTTTTTTCTAGCTTTATAGGCACAAAAGATCGACCTTAACGGGATTACGCTTTTAAAAGAAATTATATAATATAGTATACTTTTTAATTATATAATATATATAATATATCCTAAGTACGTACTTAATATAATATAGTAATTTTAATACGAAAACTACTATTTAATTTAGGATAAGTAAGCTACTTTATAATAGCGCTAGTTAAAAAGGTTAATAGTAAAGGTCGGCTATAATAGTTAGCTATAATAATTAGCTATAATAGTTAGCCGTAATAGTTAGAAGCGGCCTTTTTTAGCTATAGAGGTTCTAAATTTTAATAATAACGTAGAGGTTTTTAGAAAAAGGGCTAAATAGGCTAATATTTACTACTTTACTATACTAAAGCTTATAAAAATTCTTTTTATCCTTATCGTTTTTAATATTACTTAAAGCTACTCTCTATTTAAACTAAATAAATCTACTAAATAAATTTACTAAATAAATTTACTAAATAAACCTATTAATATATAAACCACTACCTAAATAGCTAGTTAGATAACTAGTTAAGAGGTTAGCTAGTTAAAATACTACTTCGACGAGAACCTATTTTAAAAATACTTATTAATAAGTCTGCCCCTCTCGGGCTAAGTACCCTTAGCTAGCTCGATATTATAGCTATTATAGTTAACGTAAATATACTTAAGAAGTAGTAAAGTACTTTTTAATAATACAGAATTTAGCTAGGTAATATTATAAGTACTATAAATAGCTAGGCTAATATGAATATTAAGATCTAGTATATTAATACCGGCCTAGTTATAATAGCTATAATAAACGGGCTAGAAATATATAAAGTTAAGGTAATAAGCTAGTACTTTAGATAGCTCTTATAGGACCCCCTAAGTAATAATAATACTTATATAAAAAAATAGATTATACTAGACCTAGCTACCTACGTAGGCTAGTACTAGGAGGTCCTGTGCGCGTTAGAGTAAGTAAAGCTCGCCCTATAGGTAGCTAGAGCTTAGGAGGACTACGGTAAAAGGTTAGGAGTTTTAGTTAGTAGTTAGGTATAGAGCGTATTATACCCAGTTTTCCCTAATACGTAATATATAGTACGGCCCCGGCGGATTGCTCCGTCGGGGGGTAGTACTAGCTTATATAAGCGGCTAGATTTTATATTATATACTCCTTCTTATTAAAAATTAGGGGGCCCCTTATATATTCCCTTATATTTATAATATAACTTATATTAAAGGGATTTTTAGTTTTATAAAATATAATTTCTAAACTAATATTAATATACTAGATTTTAATATCCGTATTAGCCTAGCTATTTATAACGTTCGTACTATTACTTAGCTAAATTCCGTATTATTAAAAAGTACTTTACTAATCCTTAGGTATATTTATATTAATTATAATAATTATAGTATTAAGCTAGTTAAAAAGGGTGCCTAGCCCGAGAGGGGTAGACTTATTAATAAGTATTTTTAAAATAGGTTCTTATTAAAATAATATTTTAATTAGTTAACCTCTTAACTAGTTATCTAACTAGCTATTTAAGTAGTAGTTTATATATTAATAAGTTTATTTAGTAGATTAATTTAGTAGATTTATTTAGTAAATTTGTTTAGTAAATTTATTTAGTTTAAATAGAGAGTAGTTTTAAGTAATATTAAAAATAATAAGGATAAAAAGAATTTTTATAAGCTTTAAAAAGTAATAAATATTAGCCTATTGTTACGACCTAATACGCATAACAAGGCCAGGGTCCCGCCCCACGGGACCTATAGCAGCTACTATATTATATATATAAAAATACGGACTTAGGGTAACTCCTCTTAGGATAAAAGAACTATAAATAAGTTACGTAACTATAATTATATAATAAAATAAAAAACGGACGCTTATAAATAAATAAAACGGACGATTATAAATAAATAAAATAAACGACCGTTTAGTAAATAATTAAATAATAATAAATAAGAATACTATAAAGGATATATTTATAAATAAGATTTATATATAGTATAAACTTAAGCTAGGCTTAAGGATAGACTTTTTATAACTTCTTTAATAATTAACTTAATATTAAATTTTATAATTATTTTTAGCTATTTTTATTAAGAACTTTTTTTAATAAGACTACGATTAATTACTAAAGCTTTACCTATTTTACGATTTATAAATATAGCTTTAGGGAAGCTATTTATAATTACGATACTATTTATTTAATATTCGTAGCCTTAACTTTTATTAATATACTTACTATAACTAACTAGTTATAATATTTTAATTACTCTTATTTAATAAGTTTATTTTATAAAAAAACTAACTAAATAGTATAAATATATTAATTATTAATAATAATAATATTACATAGCTTATTAAGGTAGCTATACTTACTATTTAATAGTTATATAATATAATACTTAAATTTAAAAATAAAAACGAGTAGCTTTATACTTAGTTTATAGCGCCCTAACCTCTCTTAGTACTTAGAGCTAAGTACCCTAAACTAGAACCCTATAATAAGTCCCCGGATACTCTCTAAGGATTTCTTACTTAAACTAGGACTTATTTATATTATTACGGGACTTCTTTTATTATTAAAATAAATAAGGTTTATTACGTAACTTTATTCCTTAAGAAGGATACCCTCGCTTAGTTTAAACCCTCTATAAAAAACTATTTTAAAAACGAACATAATATCTAAGATAAAAATACTAAGAAGATTTTCGATAATTATAACGAGTTTAAAAAAAGACTTAAAAAAACCTTTAGTAACCTTAATAAAAAACGAATTACTAAATAAAAGCTTATAACCCTTATATAAAAAGGGTTAGTTAGTAAGTATATATTTAAATTTAAATAGATTATTTCTAAGCTCGATTAGGGTAACGAAGTACTTATAATAGCCTTTTGTTATAGCTTAAAAAAAGAGGTTAAAAATAACCTCTCCTAATAAAACTAGCCTAATAAACTCTATAATTATGTTAATATAATAGTTAAAATTAATAATTAACTCTATAAATAATACTTTAAATAAAAAGGATAGAATACCTAGAATAACCGAACTAAACCTAATAATAAACGTAAATATAAACTAACGACTACTATAATAAGATACTATAGCGGACTAATAGATCTTAGCGTTACTAAAAAAGAATAACCTTAATAAAAAAAAGACTTTAAATACTATAATTATAATAAGCCTAGATATATAACTAGAGACTACTAATAACCTAAGTATATTTAATACTAACTTATTTTAAAAAAGTAAACTAATATTATAAATAAAGAAGTCCCCTATAAATAACTTTTATAAATAGCTTACTACGATAACAACTACTTTACTTACTAAAATAGTAAAGAATAAATAGGATAATACCTAAAATAATCTAAAAATAATAAATAATTAAAATACGATACTACTCTACTTTTAATTAAAACCCTAGTTATAATAATAAAAAAAAAATACCCGCTTATTAACCTTATATTCTTAAAAAAAATAATATTAAATATATTATTACGTTCTCTTAGATTTATAAGAATATAAAAAAAAAGGCTAAAATAGACCCCGTTATAAAAAATATATTTTACTTTTTTAAAAATTGAATTAAGTAAAGACTCCTAGCTAATATAAAAGAATAACTCTTTAAACTTAAAAAAAGAGGACCCGATACTAAAAAAATCATAAATAGCCTCGTTTATATAGTATAACAAAACTATATAAATTAAAAATAATTTACTAAGTCTAAGGAAGGACTCGATTTAGATAAAATCCTAACTAAGTTTATTTATATAATATAAAAAGTAAATAGTAATAAAAAATTTATTTATAAAATTAAAGAATAACTTAAAAACCTCTTATATAAAAATAAAATTAAAGTAATTAAGAAACCGATTCTTAACTTCGGAATTATAAAAAAAAAAAATTAATTTTAATTTTAAAAAAAAAAATATTAAAATAGGACTTAGCTCCTTTTATTTTAACAAAGTAAAATTATTTTATAATTCGGACGAACTTTATAATATTATTTAATAATATACTTAAATAAAGATCGATTATAAAATACTACTTAGCGTTAATAATATTAGTTTTAAAAAAGATAATAAAGAACTATAATATAAATATATTTATCCCCCTAATAGAGCAATCCGCTAGGGCCATACTATATATTACGTATTAAGGAAAACTAAGTATATTACGCTCTATACCTAACTACTAATTAAAATAGTAATTAACTAACTTAACTATTATCTTCTTTTTATTAACTCCCGACCTTCCCCCGCCTATTTAAAGAGCGAGCTATACCTACTTTAATATATATAAAACCTCTTAGTACTAGCCTATATAAGGAGCTAGATCCTCTATTATATACTCCTTCTTATTAAAAGTTAAGGGGCCCCTTATATATTCCTTTATATCTATAATATAGCCCGTATTAAAGGGATTTCTAGCTTTATAAAATATAATTTCTAAGCTAATATTAATATACTAAATTTTAATATCCGTATTAACCTAGCTATTTACGGCGTTCGTATTATTACTTAGCTAAATTCCGTATTATTAAAAAGTACTTTACTAATCCTTAAGCGTACTTATATTAACTACGATAGCTATAGCGTCGAGCTAGTTAAAAAGGGCACCTAGCTTAAGAAGAGTAGACTTATTAACGAGTATCTTTAGCTTATTAATTACTAACTATATACTAAGAGTAGAGTAGTAATTTATATATTAATAAGTTTATTTAATAGATTTATTTAGTAAATTTATTTAGTTTAAATAGAAAGTAGCTTTAAGTAATATTAAAAGTAATAAGGATAAAAAGAATTTTTATAAGCTTTAGTATAAGTAATAAATATTAGCCTATTTAGCCCTTTTTTTAAAAACCTTTACGTTACTATTAAAGTTTAGAACCTCTGCGGTTAAGGGCCGCTTTTAACTATTACGGCCGACTATTATAACTAACTATTATAGCTAACCTCTATTATTAACCTTTTTAACTAGCGCTACTACGTAAAGGGTAGCTTACTTATCCTAAATTATATAGTAATTTTCGTATTAAAATTACTATATTACGTTAAGTACGTACTTAGGGTATATTACGTATATTATATAATTAAAAAGTATATTATATTATATAATTTCCTTTAAAAGCGTGATCTTATTAAAGTCGATCTTTTGTGCTTATAAAGCTAGAAAAAAACCACTATATAAATATATTTATTTATTCGTAAATAACTAAACTATTTAGTTTTATAAAACTAAAGAATATAAGAAGGTTATAATAACCCCTTATATAAATAAAGACTATTTTCTATTTAACCTTATAAACTCTTTTTATAAAGAACTATTTTAAATAGAGTACTTAGATAATAAGTATTTTTAGTACCTCGTATATAAATAAAATAGCCGTTTTTATTTATAAAAACATAATAATAAACTTATTAAAGATATTTATATAAAAAACTAACTACTTAGTTAGATATTACTAAGCTTTAATAATAATAATAAAGTAATATTTAATTTAGATCCTAACTTCTTTATAAAATACTTTAATAACGAATATATAAAATAGGAAAACTATAAATATAATTAATACTAAATTTACTACGTTAAAAAAACTAAAATATAAAGAGAATAATAAGAACTACGCGAGTAAGGTACTTAATAAAAGAAGCGTATATTAAAAAACTAAAAAAGCTAATTATAAAAAAATAATAAAAAGTAAGAATAGAAAAAAAGTTCTTATATATAACTTAATAACGTAACGACGTATACTTATAAATTAACTTTAATATTTATAAACGAGGACTAAACGCTATTATTAATAATAGTATATAAGAAACTTATATTTTATTAAAAATAGTAAATAAGCTTAACTTATTATAAATATAAAAGGATAATTTATATTAACTATAAATAGTAAAAAAGGGAACGAGTTGATTATAATTATAAGTATATTAATTAGGAAACCGTATATTTTTTAATATATATTAATAATTAATAAAAATAACTATAATACGATATTATAAAAATCGGAGATATTAATATTATCTTAAGAATCTCGTAATTATAAAAGTATAACTTATAAATAGATTAAACTACTAATTAGGTCCTCTAAAAAAATCTAATTACTAAACTACTTAAAAAAAAAAAGGGTTTAAACGGATTTTTAGTAACTCTTAAAGAACGAGAATAAATATAATATATAGCTTTTATTAAAACGGTAAAAAGCTTTAAAAAGTTTATATATAGTATTAATAACCGAGGATTATAATAACTCTAAACTATACTTAAAGAGTACTAAATATATATAAAACTATTTATAAAACCTAAAGAAATAGGATTACTAAAATATAATAACTAGGATATAAAAATTAAACTTAAAAAAGGAACGTAACCTAGGTTCTATTCGATATACTTAATAAACTAAGAAAAATAAGAGTATTTTAATAAATATATCGATAAGAAACTTAAAAAGGGATATATTTAATTATTAAATTCTCTTATAAGATTCCCCTTATTTTTTATACTAAAAAAGGGCAGAAAATTAAGACTTATTATTAATTATAAAAGACTTAACGAAATTATAAAAAAGAATTACTATCCCTTACTACTTATTACTAAACTTAAAAATCTATTTTATAAAGCTAACTAGTTTATTACTATAGATTTTAAAAAAGTATTTAACTAGATTCGAATTAAAAAAAAAATAAGTAAAAAACGGTATTTTAAACTCATAAAGGACTTTTTAAGTACTTCGTTATACCCTTTAGACTTACTAATGCTTTAATAACTTTTTAAATAATAATTAACTACGTATTTTAAAAGTATATTAATATTTTTATTATTATTTATATTAATAAGATCCTTATCTTCTCCCCTAATCTTAAAATATATAAAAAATATATCTATATAGTATTTTAAAAACTTTAAAATACTAAACTATATACTAAACCTTTTAAATACGAGTTTTATATATAAAAAATAGATTTTTTAAAATATATTATTATATTAAAATAAATCTATATATAAGTATCAAAAGTAAAAGTAATTAGGGACTAGCTTATATTATAAAACGTTAAGGATATATAAAAATTCTTAAGCTTTATTAACTTTTATTAATAATTCTTTAAAAACTATATTAATATAATTAGACTTCTTAATAACTTAATATAAAAGGATACCCTATTCGTTTAAGACCCTAAGTATAAAAAAGTATTTATTAAAGTTAAGAATATAGTTATTTTTAAACTAATTATTATAATCCCGGACCTTTAAAAACCTTTCGAAATCGAGATTAATACTTTAAACTTTATTATAAAAGCAGTTCTAAAATAACGAAATAAGTAAAGGAAACTTTATTTATATTACTTCTACTCTAAAGCATTTTATAAAACAAAATTAAATTAGTAAATCTATAATAAGGAACTAATAATAATTATCGAAGTATTTTAAAAATAGAAACTATAGTTATCTAAAACTAAGTACGAAGTTATAATTATTATAATTTATATAGACTATAAGAACTTTATAAACTTTATAATAAATAAGAATTTAAATAAATAATAAGTTAAATAGAGCGAATTCTTATTTAAATATAACTTCCGAATTATTTATTAAAAAGGTTTAGAAAATAGTAAGGTAAACGCTCTTAATAAAAAACCTAACTACGAAATTACGGTTTTTAAAGAGATATAAGTTATTTTTAAGTAAGAGAAGAATAGTAGCCTTATACTAACTACGAAGCTTTTTATAATAATTAAAAAGATTAATACTAACTTAATTAAAAAAATAACTCCTAAGCTTATTATAGAAATTTATAATATATTAATATATAGTTACTAAAGAATTACGAAAATATAAAAATGGATTTATTAATATTATAATAAATCCGCTATATATACTAAAATTATAAAAGTAATTAAGGATTACGTAACTTATAAAAAAAATAAAAATAGCCTATATAAACCTTATAACGAGCTATAACTATTATAACTACTTATAAAAGTATAGTAGTTAATTATATAGGACTTTATTATTAAATTATTAAAATCTAGAGAACTATTTACTAAAATATAGTATAATAATATTTTAGTTATAGTTAACTAACTTATTAAGTTTATATACTTTATCCCCTATAAAGAATTTAATATAATAAAAAACCTAATATACGTATTTACTAAGGTTATACTTTCGAACTACGGTTTACTAAAAGAAATTATTTTTAATAAGGATAAGCTATTTATTTCGAAGTTTTAGAAATTACTAATTTTATAACTTAGTATAAATTATAAACTATTAATAGTATTTTATTTATAAACTAATAAATAAATAAAAAAGATTAATTAGATTTTTAAAATATACTTTTATTATTATATAAACTATAATTAAAATAATTAGGTAGTATTTTTATTAATAGCCTAGTTTATATATAATAATATAATTAGTAAAAGTATAAAAGAATTCCCGTTTTATTTTAACTACGGATTCTAATTAATAATATATAAAAAAGTATAATAAAAATTATAAGCTATAAAAGTTATAATAAACGTAAATAAACTTAAAAAGATCTATAAATAAGTATTAATAAACCTTAAATTTATATAATAGTATATAAAAAGAAATATAAATAAATTAAGGATTAAAGGACTATTTTTAAAAAAGGGGGATAGTACCTATTTCTTTTATTATAATATTAAAACGAAACGACTAAGTAATAAATTAGATTATAAAAAACTTAAACCTTTCGAAATTATTAAAAAAGTCTTATTAGTTAATTACGAATTAAAATTACTAAATATAATACGGTACTACCCCGTTTTTTATATCTTATTACTCGAGCTTATACTAAGAGGTTTATATATAAAAAATTATATTATTATTAAACTAAACTAATTAGAATATAAAATTAAACGAATTATTAATTATAAAATAAAAAATAATAAAAAAGAATACCTTATTAAATAAAAAAACTATAAATATAAAGAAAATATATAAAAACTTATTATAAACTTTTAGAACTCTTAATAACTTTTTAAAAAGTATTAAAATTAAAATTAAACTTAGAACTCTTAGTTATTATAACATCCTAATTAATAATTTTAAAAATACTATTAGCTTATATTTTACGGGTTACTAAGGAAATATTTTTAAAATCTTTAAGAAACTTTTTTAATATAATCTAACTCTTTTTAAATATTATTCGCTTTTAAAAACGAAAACGCTTTAACTTAAATAATAACTTATTTAACTTAGTTTAAGCTTATTAATAAGCCTTAGCCTTTTTTTATAACTCCGTAACTCTTTTTTAAAACTACGACTCTTTTACTTCTTTTTTATAATTAAAATAGTTAAACTCTATTACTAACTAACTAATTATACTTAATTAATTAGAACTTAGTAAATAAAAACGTAATATTTACGAATATAAATAATATTAATAAACGTATTATACAAAATACCTAAATAATAGTATATTCTATAAACTTTAGAATTAAAAAGAACTAAATAACGGACCCCCCGTAAGTAATAATTTAAATAAAGTATTATTTCTATACTTTTATTAAAAAAACGAATAATATATAATAATTTATAACGAGACGTAGTTATTAAAGATTTCGATTTTTTAATTTAACTTAATATTATATTAGTATATTTTAAAAAGGAAAATACTTAATAATTCCTTAACTTAGGAATAAATAACCTATTTATAAACCTAGAGGACTAGATTTTTAAAAAAAAGAGCTAATATTATAACTTAATACGTATAATAAGGCTAGGGTCCTGCCCTATAAAACTTACGGTAACTATTATATTATATATATAAAAATACGGACTTAAGGTAATTCCTCTTAAAATAGAAGAATTATAAATAAGTTACGTAATTATAATTATATAATAAAATAAAAAACGGATACTTATAAATAAATAGAACGGACGATTATAAATAAATAAAACGGACGATTATTCAATAAATAGTTAAATAATAATAAATAAGAATATTATAAAGGATATATTTATAAATAAGATTTATATATAGTATAAACTTAAGCTAGGCTTAAGGATAAACTTTTTATAGCTTCTTTAGTAATTAACTTAGTATTAAATCTTATAATCGTTTTTAGTTATTTTTATTAAGAACCTCTTTTAATAAAATTACGATTAATTACTAAAGCCTTATTTATTTTATAATTTATAGATATAGTTTTAAAGAAGCTATTTATAATTATAATACTATTTATTTAATACTCATAACCTTAACTTTTATTAATATACTTATTATAACTAGCTAGCCGTAATACCTATTTAGCCCTTTTTTTAAAAACTTTTATATTATTATTAAAGTTTAGAACCTCTATAGTTAAAAAAGGCCGTTTCTAACTATTATAGCCGACTATTATAGCTAATTATTATAACTAACTTTTATTATTAACCTTTTTAACCGGTACTATTATTAAAGAGAGTAGCTTACTTATCCCGAATTATATAATAATTTTCGTATTAAAATTATTATATTATATTAAGCGCATACTTAGGGTATATTATGCATATTAAACAATTAAAAAGTATACCGTATAATAATTAAAAAGTATACCGTATTATATAATTTTTTTTAAAAACGTAATCCCGTTAAGGTCGATCTTTTACGCTTATAAAGCCGGAAAAAAACCACTATATTAGTTATTAATATAAGTAATAGTTACGCTAAGTAATAAAAATAAGGCTTATATAGTGGTTTTTTTCCGGCTTTATAGGTGCAAAAGATCGACCTTAATGGGATTACGCTTTTAAAAGAAATTATATAATACGGTATACTTTTTAATTATATAATATATATAATATACCCTAAGTACGCGCTTAACGTAATATAATAATTTCAATACGAAAACCGCTATATAATTCGGGATAAATAAGCTACCCTACTACTTATTAATAATAAGCTAAGTAATATATTTATATAATAATACTAACTAGAAAGGTTAATAGTAAAAGTTAGTTATAATAATTAGCTATAATAGTTAAAAATAGCCCTTAACTATAGAAGTTCTAAACTTTAATAACGACGTAGAGGTTTTTTAAAAAAGGGCTAAATAGGCTAATATTTACTACTCTTCGTACTAAAGCTCATAAAAATTCTTTTTATTCTTATTATTTCTAGTATTACTTAAAACTACTCTCTATTTAAACTAAATAAATCTATTAAAAAAATCTATTAAATAAACTTATTAATATATAAACTATTACTTTACTCCTAATATATAGTTAGTAATTAGTAAGTTAAAACTAAATATACCCGTTAATAAGTCTACTTTTTTTAAACTAAGTACCCTTTTTAGCTAGCTCGACGCTATAACTATCGTAACTAATATAAATATGCCTAAGGATTAATAAAATACTTTTTAATAATACGGAATTTAGCTAAGTAATAATACGAATATTATAAATAACCGGGCTAATACGGATATTAAGATCTAATATATTAATATTAACTTAGAAATTATACTTTATAGAGCTAAAAATCTTTTTAATACGGGCTATATTATAAATATAAGGGAATATATAAGGGG
This sequence comes from Colletotrichum costaricense, assembly GCF_030867565.1. Lineage (NCBI taxonomy): Eukaryota > Fungi > Ascomycota > Sordariomycetes > Glomerellales > Glomerellaceae > Colletotrichum > Colletotrichum costaricense. The sequence goes on along the minus strand of NW_026848267.1, from coordinate 115,099 downwards.
CCCCTTAACCTTTAATAAAAAAGAGTATATAATATAAGATCTAGCTACTTATATAAGCTAGTATTAAAAGGTCTTATATATATTAAAATAAGTATAGCTCGCCCTTTAAATAAGCGGGGGAAGGTCGGGAGCTATTAATAAAAAGAAAATAATAATTAAGTTAGTTAATTACTATTTTAATTAGTAATTAAGTATAGACCGTAATATACCTAGTTTTCTTTAATACGTAATATACGGTACGGCCCCGGCGGATTACTCTGTTAGGGGGAAAAATAAGGCTTATATTAATATACTTATTAATAAGCCTCCCCCCTTATATATATTATAAGGTTTTTATAATATAAAAGCTTATTATTTTTATTAAAACTAAGTATATTTTTAAAAAGCCTAGACTAAGCTCTATAAAAAATTTAATAACTAATACTTAATTTTTCAATACCTCTACGTAATATACCTATTTTTAAAAATATAATAAGCTTATTATTTTATTTAAAAATATTAAAACTTTAATACTTACGTTATTTTTAATACTAAGTTAAGTAATAATAATATTAAAAGTTATTTTTTTAATAATATTAGTTATTTATACTAGTTTATTAACGTTATATAAAATATAATTAGTAATTAAGAGCTACGTTTTTACTAAACTTATATAAAAACGAAGTATTTATAAGCTAAGAGTATATAAGTACTCGCTTAAAGTACCTAAGTAAATTTTAAATAATACTTTTTTTTTAAAATATTTTACTTTAATTAAAATATAAGGCCGGCTTATAAAAAAGTAATACTATTTAATAAAAAGCTATTTTAAAACCTTTTTAGATTTTATAATTTAAATTATACTATTTTAATTAAGCTAAATATCTTATATTATTATAAAATTCATTTTAAAATATTAAATTTAATTATTTTTAATAAGTAAGAGGTATACTTTTAATAACGTTTTTAAAAAACGTCTTTTTTAAATTTATATTATTAAATCTTTAACTCTAAAATTATTATATCCCTCTATAATAAGTTGAAAAATATAATATAACCTATTTTATTATAACTAACTTTATTTAAAAAATGCTAGTTAGTTAATTAAGCTCGTATTACTTATAATAATTAAAATTTAATTAATAAAAAGCGAGGCTACTTATTTAAAAATAAAAATAAGTTAATACTAATTAAGTTTATAAAAAAAATAAGTTAGCTAAGTTAAAGCTAAATATTAAGCTTATTTTAATAATAATAAAGAGCTAGTTTAGCGTTTTTAATAAAAAGAGAATAATAGGGAATTATATAAATAAACGGTTAATATAGCTTAATATAATAAATTTAGGATACGACTAGCAATAAGACGCCGATAACTTAGTAACTAGTATACGGATCGTATTATAAAAGAACTTTTTAAAAAATAGAGCTTATATAAAGGACTTTATAAGCTTTAGTTTTATAATATACTTATACTTATATTATAGCTTTACTAGTTAAGTACTTATAGCCTAATCTCTTATAATTCTAAAATTTTTATTTTTATAAAGTAACTAATATAAGTAATAATAAATTATAAAAACGAACAGAACGTTAATAAAGCGATACTTAGTTATTAATAAAAAGCCGTTAGTATTAATAAGTTATAGCTATTTAAAATTAACTACTCGACCTTATTCTATTTAGAAGAACGAGCTTATTATAAAACGAGTTTTACTTAAATACTAGTATTTATAAAAAAACTAAATAAAAAAGATAATTAAAATAAATTACTTTTATAAACTAGTTACCTCGTTAATACCCCGAGGACCCTATTTATTATAAACGGGGCGTTTATTAACGACTAATTACTAAATATACGAGGTCTAGGTATATATAAAAGTATAAGTAGTACTAAAATAGCTAGTTTAATAAACCCTATAAGCCTAATAATAACCTATTTCTATAAAATAATAGAAATAATAATTAAAAATTAAAACTAAGAACGGCGTCGATACGAGGAGCTTATTTAATAGCTTACTAAGTAGCCAGTAATACGTCTAGGTTAATAAGAATATAAAAAGCCTCCTTTTTATAATTATAAACTAATTAAAAAAGAGTTTACGAGTACTTAAGTAATAAACTAGATTATTACTATAGAAATAAGTAATAATCTTCGTATAAAAAGTACTATAAAATAGTATATTAAATAGGCCCTATTTAAAATATCCCTATTACTATAAATATAATAACGTAATTATAAAAAAAGCTTTTAAAATCCCCTCTCCTAGGGCGACTTTTTAGCGTTCGTTTATTAATAGTACGTAGACCCCGAGACGTAAAAACGAGAATATTATAAAGAGCTAAGAATAAAGAGGCTAAAAAAGGGTTAAACCCCTACTTAGTTCTTTATTAAATAGTTAGTAATTTATTATAACCTAAGTATAAAAAATATAAAAAACTCGAAAATAGAGGTATATTAGTTCTTTTTTAGACTACTATTTTAGTTATAGGACGACCTAATTTATTATAAGGTTTTAATTAAAAAAGTATATAATATAACTTATAAAACTAATAAACTATAATTATTAAATTAGTAAAAGGGCGGTAATTAATTATAAAAAGATAATAAAAAGAGGTTATATTTATTATTAAAATAACTGCGTTAAATATCCCCTTTTTATAAAAAAAAGAATAAGGAGAGTTTTAAAAAGCTAGGCTCTAAAAACTTATTAAAAATAATATTATAAAAGCTATATAATAAAAGTACTCGCGCCGAACTATTATAAAAGCGTCGTAATAGTAATATTAAATACTTTATATATAATAAGTTAAGCTATATATTTAATAAGTATTAGAAGAATAAGTCGGGAGGTCGGGGTAATAATAAGCTAACGTACCCCTAATTAAAACTAATATTAATAACTATTTAATAAGTTATTACTAAGCTAAGAGTTATAAAAATCGACTTTTTAAAAAACGAATAAGTATAAGTAATATATTTAATATACTTATACTAAGTATTAAGAGGGTATTAATAAGAATAATTACGAAAAGTAGGGTAATAGTTTTATAAAGGGTTATTAAAAAGCTAATAAAAGTTAATATAAATATATACTCCGAAATAGATATTATTAGTACTAAGCTCGTAACTTATTTAAAATTAACTTTAGCTATTACTATAGCCCCTTTATTAAGGGATTTTTAAAGTAAAGCTATAGGCTAAGGGAAAGCTTATTAATTAACGCTCTTCCTTATTAACTATTATAAATAGCTAAAGAAAATTCGGTAATTATTTACTATAATTAATAAGGATAAAAAAATAGTAAACCTTTTATTATTATAACTATCGATAGGCTAAGAGGGTATTTATATTAATACTATAATAAATATATAGTTATACGAGCCTATTTTTATTATTAAACTAAAGGTAATAGCTCGTAATATTATTAAAAATCGTAAGAGGGCTTATATATTATATATTATTATTATAAAAAGTATTGCGGGGATAATAGAGACTAAACTATAAAGAGGTTTATTATTAAAACTTTAATTAGAAATAAAAACGTTTAACGAGTAGTTAGTAAAGGGACCGTAGTTATATAATAAGGTAAAATACTTAATTAACTTAGTTCTAAGTACTAAACTACTATATAGCCCTATTTATTTACTAAGTAAAAAATAACTTAATAAGCTTTGTACGTATATCGTTAAGAACTTAATAAACGGTTATATTATATTTTCGGTTAGTAAAGCTAGGGTACTAGTCTTATTCGTATTAAAAAAGGATAGTACGCTATACCTCTATATAAACTATTATAAACTAAATAAAATAATTATAAAAAATCGATACTTATTACTACTTATTAATAAGCTCTTAAATAAGCTTCGCAAAGTAAAATAGATTTTAAAAATAAATATTAAGGATACTTATTACTATATTTAAATTAAAAAAGAAAACTAATAAAAAATAGCGTTCTAGAGCTAATATAGCTACTTTAAATATATTATTATACTTTTCGGGCTAACGAACATACCCATAATATTTTAGGTATATATTTACTAAACGCTCGCCGACTTACTAAATACTTATTATATAGTATATATAGACGATTTAATAATTTACTTAATAATAAAGGAGTAATATACGGAGGATATTAAAAAAGTTCTCTAATAACTACGGTTATATAGGCTTTTTACTAAACTATTAAAGTACTTATTTTATTAAAAAAGGGTCGAATTCTAAGGTTATATTATTATATTAAAAAGAATCGAAATTAACTCGTTATAAATACGAACGATCGCTAACTAAAAAGCACTAGAGTTTATTAAGGATATCTAAGTATTCTTAGGGTTCTATAACTTCTATTAGAAGTTTATTACTAAATACTCGGGTATTATTATACTAATAATAGTATTATTAAAAATAAAAAAGGGGTAAGTAAAGGATTTTTAATAAACTAAGGAAGTAAATAAGGCGTTTAATTAGTTAAAAGTTACTTTTATTTCGGTAACCGTACTTACGTATTAAAACTTATAACGTATTATATAAATAAAAACTAACGTTTTAATTAAAACTATTATAATAATTTTATTATAATAAGCTAATAGAAAATAGTAATATATTACTTATTAATTATAAAAGCTCTTAAATATAAAATAGTAATAGGCTACGAGTTAATAAAAACTACTTATTATAATAAAAAAATTAGAATACTAAGCTTACTACTTCTAAAGCTTTTTATAAAAGTTTATAATTCTAATAAACTACTAAGTACTTAAGAAAATAATCGGCGTACTAGTACGGGACTTTTAAAAAAGGCTTATAAAATAAGTATATAAACTATTAATATTTAACTTTAACTTAAAATACTAATTAAAGAAAATAAACCCGGTAAACGGTCTATTTAAAAAGCTAAATTATATAAAAGGGAAAGTATTTTATAAAAATATCTTTTTTATACTAACTTAGAAGCTATATCTTATTAGCGAACTACTACTTAACGTTTAGTAAAAAATAATTAACTTAAAAAAAAAAAATATTACTAAAATATACGTTTAAATAGTCGAGGCCTCTTTTTATAATCCTAGCTAAATATTAATTAGTTTTAGGAATAGAGAATCCTCTCCCTTATATTAGTAGCGTACTATAAGGCGTATTAATAAAATAGTAATAATTATTATTATAACGACTCGAGGTAAAAAAATAAAAGAGTTATTAACAAACGCTCGTTAATAGTTTAATAAGAATAAAGAGGAGTTAAATAGAGCTAAGGTTATTATATTAAAATAATATATCCTATATCCTATTATAAAAGAGCTTATAAGGGGTAAAACGGTATTTATTTTTTATTTTTTATTAAAAACTAAGGAGCTTATTAAAGAATTATAAACTAAAAATAAGTTCTATATATTATAATTAATAAGAGTTCGTATTATAACTAATAAGCTAAAAATATATTTACTTAATAAATAGGGCATACTATTTTTTAAAAAAAGACTTATTATTTTTTAAGTAAAGTCTCTTTAAATAGAGATTTTTTATTAATATTACGACGACTATAGGGTAAGTTATATAAGAACTACGAAAACTCTTAAGCTAATCTAAAAGAAGTTTTACTAAAAAAATATTTAATAGGATATCTAAGAATACATTAAGAACTATAAGTATTACTTAAGAGTTATAACTTTAAAATATAAGCTATACGGGTAGTTATAATTACTACTATTACTCTTATATTTATTTTAAGAAATATTTATAGACTTTATTACGGGGTTATTACTAAGCGCTTATAATAATAGTACTAAATACGACTATATTTTAGTTATTATTTATTATATAATAAAGTTTATAAAGTTCCTATTTACTATTAAGACGCTTAACGTAGTATAAATAGTAAGTATCCTATATAAGGAAGTTAAATATAAGTTCAGTACGTTAAAAAATATTATTACGGATAAAAATAAGCTCTTTATAAACGTATTTTAAAAGGAGTTTATTAAGGAATAGGTAATATATTACTAACTATTTATTATATATTATTTATAAATAGATAGCTAAATAGAGTAGACTTATTAAATATTAAAAAAGTATTTAAAGATTTATACCGAGGGCTCGCTAAATAAGTAAGTAGTATAATTAAAAAAGGCCGAGTTTATATATAATAATAGCCTATATTTTATTATAAAAGTATCCCCGTATATAGTACTATATAATTATTACTTTAAGTACGTTAAATATATATTTAATTATAAAACTATAATTTAGGGGGTTTATAAAAGGGTTTAAAAAATTAATAAGATTAGGGCCTAGGCTATGCGAGCCTAAGTATAAGCCTCTAAGAACTAAGTAGCTTATTATAATAAAAAATATACCCCGAAAGAGTTTAATTATAAAGAAGTCGTCGGATTATTAATAAAAAATATGCGTTTTAAAAATAATAAACTAGTACTAAGATATATTAAAATAATAATAGTTAAAAGGGTAGGTAAATAGGCTTATTAAGTATATTTATTAAAGTAATATCGGAGAATATATAATATTTTCTTAGTTTTTTAGCTCGAATTATAGGGAAATTACTAAATAGTTAGTAACTAAACGGTAAATCTCTTAAAGTTAGAGAATAAGTAAAATATTTAAAAAGTTAAAAAAATCGTTACGAAATAAAGCAAAAGAGAAAACTTATATTATTTTATTAAATAGGCTAAGTAGCTTATAGAGTATAATACGTAAGAGCTTATTAAGTATTTTAAAAGCGTAACAGAAATAATTAAAAAATTTAAATACTATAAAAAAAGGATATATATAAAATAGGATAATAAACGTTAAGTTTATAATAAAAGGTTACTAAAAATAAGTTAATTAATAATACTTTATAGAACCCTTTTTATTTAGCTTAGCGTAACTCTTAAAAAAAAAATATAATATTATAACCCTTAGTAATATATTACTAAAAGATTACTAAGATCTAGCTATATAGGATAAGTAACTTACGTAATATTAGTAATAATAATAATAGCTCTAACGTATATTTTTAAAGTATAATAGTTAGTAATAATACTACGCTTAGTAAATAAGAAGCGGGGAGGCTTTATACGCATACTAAGCTAATTATTTAAAATAAGACCGTTAATTTTATTAATATTATAATAAATAAGAAAAAAGTAGTTAAAATTATATAGGTTATTATATATAATAATAATAGCGGTTTATAAAGCGTTCGCTACTTAGTCGTTACTAAGAGCTATAATAAAAAGTATAATAAGAGCTATAATAAGAAGTATAATAGGAGTTATAATAAGAAGTATAATGGGAGCTATAATAAGAAATACGATAGGAGCTATAATAAAAAGTATAATAAGAGCTATAATAAGAAATATAATAAAAAACGAAATAGGGAGCGTAATACTATTATTATTATTAATAAGTTAATAATAATAAATATTATTTAAAGTAACGCTCTCGTTTTCTAAGTCGAACTAAGGGGCCTTAGTAATGTTAATATTTATAAAGAACTTATTAATATCGAACTACTAATTACGACCCGTAGCTTCGACTTTAATTATAATAATAACTATATTAAGCTATTATAAAGCTTTTATTTAGAGCGAGAGGAGCATAATACTAGCTATATTAAAGTTTAAAATAATATAATTAAGGGCTAGAGAATTTTTATTTATATTAAAAAAAGTAGTATAGGTAGGGGTTAGTAAGTTATTAATATTAAAATAGTAATACTTATTATAACGCTAAAAAGGAGAATTTTTTAAATTATTAAGGAGCTTTTTAAAATTATTATCCTCGTACTAAGACTTATTAAACTTAAACCCGAAGTTATCCTACTCGTTTTTATTATTAAGAATATAGTTAATAATAAGAGTATACTTTTTAATAAGAGTCCGAGTCTCGGGACTACGAGAAATAGGAATAGTATTATATATAATAATAATATAAGTAAGTACTTTATTTACTAAGTACTTAGTAACGTACTTATAAAAAATAAAGAAATTAAAAAACTCTTAAATATATATAATAATAACGCCCTAGGGAGTTTTTTTTTATAATACTAAACTAGAGCGTTAAGGCTATTTTATAAAGTAGTTACGTAGCTATTATTATAAAAATAAGCTAGCTAGAGGTAATTAAAATAAAAGATAATCTTAGTTTAGTTATTAATATTAATAATACTAACTTAAAAAAAAATTTAAGTTAGTAAGAGGAAATATTTACTAAACAATTACTAACGACTTATTATAATCGAGATTAATAAGTTTAGATATTCGTAATTAGTAATAAGCTCTTAAAAAATAGCCTATTTAAAATAGATCTTTTTTTTCGTATTACTTATTAACGGGTTAATAATATAAGTAGCGACTTTCTCTTACGTACTAATAATATAGCTAAAAATATAAAAAACGTAGCCGCGCTTATAAAAGTTAAAACTACCTTATATTTTAATATTATAGAACTTTATAAAAGTATTTTAAATAAACTAAGCAGCGCTATATAGCTTCTTAGGAACTTAAAAAATATTATTAACTAAATACTTCGGTAACGGATTAATAAGGACTTAACGACTTATAGTAAAATACTTCTTTTTATTAACTTAATAAATAATATACTTAGTAACGTAAGCATTAGTAATATAAACGAGCTCGTTAATATTATAATATATACTAACTAAGTAGCGTATATAGGGAGTACTATTATAGAGATTATAAAAGCCTTTTTTAAAATTATATTTTATATTAAGTATATCCTAAATACGTAAAATAGTAAACATTTTAGTAGATACTTAGTAATAATATAATAAGAGAATTATAATTAAAAAACGATATAAAATTAGAATATTATAAAAAAAAAGGTATAGTTATATAAAAAAGAATTCGTAGAACGGTTACTAAATAAAAAGGGGGAAAAAATAAATAAATACGTAACTAGTAATAAAAAAAAATCTTTTACTTTACTTAATAGCTTAATAATAATAATAACTATAAAGTTAAGCAGGCCCTTATATATTATAATAGTTAAAATACTTTATTACGAATACGTATTACTAACTTAGTAACTAGTCGGCGCGTTATTACTAAATAATAATAATAAAATATCCGTTAAATAATAAAATAGGAATAATACCTTATTCTTAAATAAAAAAGGATATTATTAATATTTTAAGAAATTTATTATGAATAACGACGTTAATAATTTTATTATTAGTATTAAAAAAAAATATTACGTAATAACTTTAGGGATTAAAGTTATATAAGGGGGGAGTAATTATAATAGATTCGGGATATAATTAATAATAGGATACTAATAACTTAGTAACCGGTATACGGATCGTATTATAAAAGAACTTTTTAAGAAATAGAGCTTATATAAAAAACTTTATAAGCTTTAGTTTTATAATATACTTATACTTATATTATAGCCTCGCTAATTAAGTACTTATAGCCTAATCTCTTATACTTAGTATTTAAAAAAAACGGAGCTAATAAAAAATAGTTTATAATAATAATAAAAGGAGGGAAAGTTAAAAAGGTAGAAAATCTAAAAAAAATTAAAAAATTCTATTGAGATAGTAGGAGTATTTATTAATACTATATATTAATACTATATAATTAATATTAAGAACTGCCTAAGTAGCTAACAAAAGTAGAATATAAAAATAAATAATAATAATAAATTATTATAACTATATTAAAAAAAGTAGTTAAGTAGACGTTATTATAATTTACTCTTTATATATTTTAAATATATAGTAAAAAAAAGCCTTATTTATTTAAAATTTATAAAAGCTTATATTACTAACTAATTTAAAATTTATAAATTTTAAATAAGTAATATAATAGTTCTAAATAAGTACGTAAGTTATAATAGTATTCTTATTTTTAAAAATCTTAAATTAGAGCTTAAGTTAAAAAGGATAATAAGACTAGCTATATTAGTATAATTATTTTTATTATTTTTATAAAAAGGTACTATTTTTTTAAACTAATTAAAAAGTAAAATAATAATATTAATATAAGAGTAATACCGGTATATTAATTTATAATACCGGTATATTAATTCTTATATATATATATATATATATATAAATAGAGTTAAAAAGTAAATATAAGGTCGGCGCTAGCTATTCTTAATAATAATAATAATAGTATTTTAATACTACTATTATAAACTATTATTACCTAGAGGGACGTAAACTTAGCTAAATAAACGGCTTATAATAATATCGTACTTAATACTATTATTAATCCGTAATTATAAAGTTTATAAAAAAGAAAATTTAAAAAAGTAAAAGAATATTTTAAAAAAATAGTTTGATAAGATAGTAAGAGTATTTATTAATACTATATATTAATACTATATAACTAATATTAAGAATTACCTAAATAGCTAGTAAAAGTAGAAATAAAAAACAAATAAAAGTAAAAAGAGTACTTAATAAGGCGAACCGGACCTTAAAGGGATTAATAATATTAAGAACTACTTTAATAATTAATAAAAATAGAATATTAAAATAAATAAAAACTTATTTTGAATAAGCGACCCTAAGATATAAATCCCTATCTCTATCTCTTATTAATAAAATATTAATTAAAAGCTATATAATAAGAAGTATTAATAATTTATTCAATTTAATCGATAATTTAATATCCTTATTAATTAAAGTTCGAAGTAGCTTCTTATACCGATCCTGTTGACTAGGTAATTAACCCATGTCCCCACTGTTATAACTTTTGGGACGCACCTCCGTATATCCGTGGTCGGAGGTCTACGTACTTTTAGCTGAACCTCCTATTTAAATCACGGGTCCCTCGCCGCGGACAACATTGCATCGCTGACTGCATAACTAAGTTAATGAGGGCCTCAATTGCAGCATCTTATTGCAGCTTTCAATGGGTGTTCTCGCGCCCAAAACAGCTCCACGAGGGCGTCGTCAGTCAAAAAAGTCTACAGGCGTTGTCAGGGACGACTCAGATGATGAGCTTGGCATAGATGATCTTCCATGGGAATGGATTCTCGAGTCCAATGATGCGGATACCCCACAGGACCATGGCGACGACACGCAAACCTCTCGGAAGCGGAGGAGAGCCAATACTGAGGGGCGGATCATGGGTGCCCGAATGGGCAAGTTTGAGTGCTACGTTGGCGACTGTGTTCTACTGAAGGCGGAAGGGTCCAACGAGGCCTGGGTCGCCATAGTCTGCGAGTTTTTAGAAGAAGATGATGGCGAAAAAGCAGCGAACTTCATGTGGTTCTCGACAGAGAAGGAAATCCGTAACAAGGAGAGGAAACGGTCGGATTTCCTGCCTGTATGTCATTCGACCCAGGCTAATTGATGGTGCCAACGCTTACTTTTGAGTCATCTAGAATGAACTGTACATCTCACCTTCGTGGGATGTAAATCCGCTCGCCGCTGTCAACGGCACAGCCGTTGTCATTTCTCATCGAGAATTCCATCAAAAGTACCCGTCGGGCAAAATACCTCGATCCTCACCCGATTTTGGTAAGACCTTCATCTGCCGTCGCGCATGTAACACAAGAACAGCAACCTACACGGATGAGTTTGTGTGGGAAGAAGTGTATCATGCGAGTGAGCAGGGCGTTTCTGACCTGATCGGGTTTGTCAAATCAAAAACGAAGTCGACGCGACATCGTCAGGCAGCGAGGCAATCAACGCCGGAGCAGTCGTACAAGATGACCACAGATAGTTTGGCGGGTGCATCGACGCCCAAACGAACCCCGAAGGCCGAACATTCAACGCCCAAGGGAGATGCCCGGATAACGACGACACCTGGGTCTCGTAAACGGTATGTCTCTGCTCCATACCTGATTCATTAGGCGCCTCGCCTAACTGGCCGTGTTCATGCAGGATCGTGGTGAAGAAGACGCTCGAGTTTACGCCTTTAGGTACGAGAGTACTGTCACCAAAACGCTTGCAGTCTTCGCCTTTTCAGCTGGCTCGTTCCCAGCTCCACGTTGCCTCCGTACCAAGAAGCTTGCCTTGCCGCGAGAGCGAGTTCAACCTGGTGTATTCACACCTGGAGGCAGCCATTGCGGATGGTTCAGGAAGTTGTATCTATATTGCTGGTACTCCAGGGACGGGGAAGACAGCCACTGTCCGAGAAGTGATATCTCGCCTAGAAGACAGCGTGAAGGCCGATGAACTTGACGATTTCATATTCGTAGAGATCAATGGCATGAAGATCACCGACCCTCACCAGTCCTACACCCTCCTGTGGGAGGCACTCAAAGGCGAGAGAGTTAGTCCTACACAAGCCATCGACCTTTTAGAGAGAGAGTTCAACAATCCAAGTCCTCGCCGGACGCCGTGCGTTGTGCTGATGGATGAACTGGACCAGCTGGTGACGAAGAACCAGAGCGTCATGTACAACTTTTTCAACTGGCCTGGCCTTCGACATAGCAGGCTCATTGTCCTAGCTGTTGCGAATACCATGGACCTTCCGGAGAGAACTCTGAGTAACAAAATCAGCAGTCGCATAGGTGAGTTCTATGCATGCATACTGCGAAAAGTGTTTCGTGCTGACATGACAAACCAGGCTTGACAAGAATCACATTCCCAGGCTATAACCATGAACAACTCATGAAGATTATTCAGTCAAGGCTCGAATGTGTGCCCGGGAGCATCGTGGAGGCGGACGCTATTCAATTCGCCAGCCGGAAGGTGGCTGCAGTGAGCGGCGATGCAAGAAGAGCCCTGGACATTTGTAGGCGAGCTGTAGAGCTCGCCGAAGGCGACACCCGCATCGAGACGCTTGTAGTCGACCCCGAGGCACGACGATCAACCCCGAGCAAAGGCAGACCATCAGATGCGCCAGTCAAGGTCACTATCGCCACAATCAAACGTGCCATCAACGAGGCCACGACCAATCCTGTCCAACAACACCTTCGGTCTCTACCTTTCGCACCCAAGCTATTCCTGTGTTCGTTGCTAGTCACAATTCAAAGAAGCGGCACTGTTGAGACGACATTCGGCGATGTAGTGGACGAAATACACCGCATCATCAACCTGGACACGGCGACTCTCGAGTCCACCATCCTCGGAGCTCTGTCGACGGGGCCATCAGGAGGTGACGTCGGCCAAGGCAATGGTAGTATCCGAGTAGTCCAATCTCTGGCGCTTCCTCAGGCGGCGCTTGAACTAACGGGCGCTGGCATCATTGTGTTAGAAGCACATAAACCAGAACGACCAAGCAAGGTACGTCTCGCTGTGGGTGATGAGGAGGTCAAGATGGCGTTTCGAGATGATGGAGAAGTAAAAGCCTTGGGTCTGTTTTTCTAGGTCACTGTCTGAAATATAGGTCCCGAATACAGGCACGCTTTGGGGTCGGGTATCTATTAATGACAAGTAAGGCTGGGGTTTCCGAGCCAATCCTATTCTACATGGATCCTTTGCCAGTATCTAAAACTTGCGTCTGGCCAGTGTTGGCTGCCAAACAATGGGGTGCGACTCAGGTGTCGCCTTCTCATCCTGCTTCCATATCTTGATCGTCTTGTCGGCCTCTCCGCAAATCAAACGCAGCCCGGAGCGATCAAACGTAGAACTCATGATGCCCGCCTCGGCGTCCAAGGATCCCGGCTGTGCCGTAGTATCTAGAGCCTGGAAGCGATGGCCTGTCTTCCAGTCCCAGAAACTCATGGAGCCATTATCGCCACCGGAAAACAGAACGTTTTCCTGGTTAACGCTGAGCGTATTGATGATGGCGTTGTGGCCGTCGAAATTCTGCATGAAGGCTCCTTCGGGACATTTCCACTGCTTGATGCTTCCCGTGCTACCACTAGCAAACGTAAACTCTGAGGGATGCGTGGCCAAGGCCCTAACGCCCTTTTTGTGATGCGTCAAGACACCCATGGTCTTTCCGGCAGCCAAATCCCAAAGTCTCACTGTCGCATCTAAAGACCCGGTCATGACCTGAGGATCGGCCTCTTGACACTTGACGTCCGATACAGTCCCGGTGTGGCCGGATAATACGTGAATGTTGCTTCGGGTTCGCATGTCCCAGACTCTTGCGACACCGTCTCGACCACCAGTGACCAGTACGTCCAAGGTGGGATGAAGCGCAAGTGTGTAGACGCCGCTTAGATGGCCATGGTAGTGGCGGATAACCTTGTTTGTCTCGAGATCCCAGCATTTGACCATCTTGTCTTCGCCACAGGAGAACAAATAAGGGTGGCGCGGGCTTACGGCAAGGCCACGTACGGTCGATATATGACCAGTCAGAGTCAGGCGTAAGGAGCCGGTGGCTAAATCCCAGATCTTGATAGTCCTGTCGCCAGCACCACTTGCAAACCACTTATTGCCTGGCTCGACTGCTAAGCTCCGAACCCATCCCAAGTGACCAGAAATGACTCTCATTAGCTTCCATGGCGGATGCCACTCAGGCCTGGCGCCGTGAGGAGTTGACGCGCCCGCTCGGGTCAGACTTGTGGGCTGAGAAAGTTGGTAGTTGTTGTCTTTGACGCCGGGTCTTTCATTATTGATGGGAGGAGCGCCAGGGCCGGGTCCACTGGGGCCCTCAAGTAGCTTCTGTGCAGAATTTCGTCTGATGACAGCCTGCTCTGGCTTGGAGTGTGCCTTGATTCGCCGTGCCTTCGTGGGAGCGGGCTGCTTAGCAGCAAGAGCTGGTGGAAGCTGCTGAACCCCGGAGTATTCGAGCTTGAACCGGCGATCGGCACCCGTTTCGTCGCTGGGCCTCTCGGTCGACGAGTCGCTGGGCTCGTTTCTTTGTCGTTTCTTAGAGGGAAGGCCGAGAGCCTGGGGGTAAATGGTTCTGGTCGTCTTCTGATTGCCGTCTAGGAGGGACCTTAAAGGGGTGGTGTCGGACGAGGGCGCCGTCGGTTCAGCCATGGCGGCTCCCATCGCAGTGGCAACCTGACTGGGTCGATGGAGCGGAAGTATCGCAGAAGCGCGTTCTGGTTGAATTTTCCTTGATTCGACGATCTTGTTTATGCGCCAGGTGCCGAATAGTTATTGTGGTGCGTCGCGGTGTAGCGGAATGAAATGGGATGGATTGGAAAAAGACTGACGCGCCAGAGTCTTGAATTGGATAGCCATCTTTAGCGATGGTCTGGGTGGGTACGTGCTTCTATGGTCGTGTAGGTACCAACGTGCGCGCCTACCTTACCTTACCTTACCTAACTAACGGTATTTACATACAGGAGGTACCTTATCTGGAGTAGGTACCACCAGGCCTCAGGTAGGTAATTTGGGACTTGGAGCAATGAGCCTTTAAGGCGTCGCTTTATCAACAGATCCATGGTCATGGATATTTCTGAACAAAGTCACAACCGTGAGTATATAACGTTCACCCGGTTTTTCTTAAGCTTGACTTAGCTATTAAAGGTGTAAGGTAAGGTACCTTAGCTTCACTGCCTTAGACGTATACTGCCTAGAAACCTAGATCTCACCTATCACCTAGCTTCTCTCGCTGGGCAATGGTTCCAGACCTCTTTATGAGCTTGGTCACTTACATGACTGAGAAATTTTGCTGCGTACCTTACTTATGTGAAGTAACGGTAGTGACAGCGTTGCTCATTGCGTACTGGCTCCGGACGGCGGCTGAAGTGAATTCCTCGGTGCCGAACTTTGGACATATTGAAGACAAGGTGGCAGTGACTACCTTACTTAGCTAAGTACCTACATTACTTGAGAGACCGACTCCTCTTGGCTACCTTACCTCAACAACTGCCCTCCTTACCTTTCATCATTTCATCTCGGACAAGTGACACGCGAAAATTCCAATCGATACTAGGTCCCTCTCGAACTCGGCTTCCTGGTACAATAGGTTTTCGTCCGGATTGTGATCGACTATTTCTCGCAACTTCTTACGGTCTAAATCCACCTACAACTTCTTGGAACTCCTCTCTCACTGAATTGACTTCTCCCGGTATTTGACCCCAAAACCATCAACTTCACGTAACGATATTGTTCTTCGTACTACAGCACGCCACCAACCATTGGTCACCATTACAAGACTGTCGAAAACTTCAACCAGAAGGAGGTAACAGTCAACATGGCAGAGGCCCAGGACAAGTTTCCTCTCCATACTGCAGCTCGCGAGGGCAAAGGTACTTACTCTGCCAAGAAGGCAGCAGCCACCGCTTTGCTTCTCAAAAACGCTTGGTTGTAAGAATGTGGCTAACCTGACTTGCAGTATCTATCGCAGAAACCATACTCAAGGTATTTTATTTTCCGAAGCCACGCAAGGAGTATGCATTGACCGACTTCGGACTATAGACGGAGCCCAAGCTCGCTGCACGAGAAGACGATGACGGCAGGCTTCCCATACACTGGGCCACATCCTCCAACTGCATCGACATCGTCATTCTACTCACGCAGAGTCGTAGCTTTGACCCTGATGTCCAAGTAAGTGAGATTTCTGGGAGGCTCTGCTCTGAGGATGTCTCATGATTGTCAGCCATCTACTTGACTATAAAACATACGCTAAGCTCAACTCTTGACACTTAGGATGGCAGCGGCTGGACGCCGCTGATGATCTCTGCAAGTCTCAAAGATGGCGATGATCTCGTCAATTTACTTCTCCAAAAGGGCGCCGATGTCAACCTGAAGAGTGAGATATTCTCATTATGCTTGTTGCGCCCCCAAACTTGAACCCTTCTAATCATTACTTGCATGTTTCAGACCATAATGGACAGGTGAGTAGAAGGGATCTCTCATTGCTATCGCTATTCCTATTTAGGACCTAATTCAAGTTGAACACAGAGTGTTATGCACTTTGTGGCGTCAAAAAACAACTTGGACGTCGCAAAGAAGCTTCTCAACCACGACCCGCCCGCGTCCACCAAGATCCGCGACAAACGCAGCCAGTATGCCATACACAGGGCTGCTGCCATAGGCTCAGTTCCGATGGTGTCACTTCTGATCAAACACGGGAGTCCTCTCAATGCCACCGACGCCTCTGGCTACACTGCCCTACACCACGCTATTGCTGAGGGCCACGGTGCGTCTCGTTCCCAGCCTCAACTACGCGATATGAAGTACAACTGACATTCTATTTTAGGTGACACAGCAGTAGCTTTGCTAAAGGCTGGCGCCGTGATCAACAAAAAGGACAATGATGGATGTCTACCTCTAGATTTGGCCCCTGATAAGGAGGTACGTGATGATATCAGCTCGACAGAACTTCTGCTTCACGAACTACATTAGCTAATCTGGGGGCTCGAGAGCCTTTGCAGGTCCGCCGATTCATTGAACGTGCAGCCGAGGAGGACGGCATAGAGCTATGAGTCAGCTGAGCTAGCCACAGGAATAGCATACAGTATTTTGCCTCCCCAGCTAGGGCGGTGGTGAGACCATACTCTTCCATGGACTCGCAGCAAATGACAGCCGCTTGAAGAATACGTTCAGTTTGTGTGCTCAGCACTTAAGATTCCTTTATTTGATGGTGCGTTCTACTAAGTCTCGATACATGGCCTTGACATCCTGCACGTCAGCCCGCAACTCCTCTACTAGCTCGCTCTTCTCCCCGAGTAATTCTAGTGTTGTCTGGTATCTCGAGTTCAAATCCTCAACCTGTCCCTCCAACTCGGTCACCCGTTTTGAAGCCGTCTTGCTCGACTCCAGTTCCTTCATCAAGGAAACAATCTCGGCTCTAGCTTCGTCTCTTTGTCCCGATATGCGCGCCAGCTCTTCTCGGGACGTTACTTTCTCCGCTTCCAAACGACGAATGGCCGCACTCATTCTTTCGACCAGCTGCACCGAAGGCCCTGCACCAACCGTTGACACAGAAACCATATCATGCATCATTTGGCGAGGTGAAGACGATGTTTCTACGCCGTCAAACAAATCGTCCTTGTCGCCTGCGTAGGATGTGGGCGTAGGCAACGAGTCTGGAGGCAACTCAAACGAAGTAATGGACGGCGCAACCGGTAAACTGGAGCCGCTGGGCAGCATGGGCGGTCTTGCTGGAGGCTGGCTTGACAGTCTTCTCCCCAGCTGTGAACCCTCTTGGAAGCCGTCTGTTCCGCTAGTCGGGGTCGATATCTTACGACCCTTGCCAGATACACTGTGCAGAAGTAGCAGGTCATTACTCATCGTACGCGTAGGTACGGAGAGCAAAGGCGAGTCTGGGCGACTCTGAACTCTAGATCCAGGACCGGGTAAGTGGTCTTCCAGCCAAGGCCGACGGTCGGGCTCAACGGTTTCATTCTTCCAAGCTGCCTGCTGCTTTTCGAGGTCGAGCCTCACCTGAGATAGCGCTGCCTCGGCGCTCTCTGCTCTTTTCTGCAGCGTCTCATTACGAGCTTGAACACTCTCGATATCCCGTTGGTAGTTTGGAAACCTGCTCGTGAGCTCTTGGAGCTCCTCATCCTGGCGTTTGCATCGGGTTGCCTGTAATCGTTTAGAATAATGATACTCAATGACAGAAGCTCCGGTAAATGGCCTGGAGGAATAATCATGTGCCTTACAGTCTCTCTAGCCTTTTTCCGCATGTCTGATTCGCGTCGCAGAGCATCATCCCTCTCGCGCTCAAGGTTGGCTACCCTTGCGACCAAACTGGCCTCGATACCCTGCCAATTTTCGGCAGCAATGGCATGCTGCGTCTGCAGTGTTTCCACTTGACGCAGAAGTTTGACTTGAGAATCACCCACAGCGCCAGAGGAAGCTTCTTCTGCTAGCGCACGCATCGCCTCCAGCTTCCCCTCCATTGCTTGAAGCTCCCCCTTCATCTCGAGTTCCTTGGCACGGGCGCGTTCGGCGGCGCGCGCTGCTTTTGCTTCTGCCTCTGCTGCACTTTCCTTTGCCCGGCCAGCGATGAGGCTTCGCTCTAGCTGCAATGCAGCAACGGTATCTTCAAGGTCTTTGACGCGGCGTTTCTCGGCGGTCAGCGCCTCCTCGTTCGCTTTACCTACAGCGGAAGTAGCCTGGTCAGAGGCCCTCCGGAGATCATCCCGTAGCCTCTGCATCGTTGATTTGTTAGTTGACACTTCATCGCGCAACGCGCTTAGTTCATCTTGCATTCCGTTGGATTTGATCTGCAGTTCTTGGTTCGACTGTTCAAGTTCCTCAACGCGGCTGGCTCGGGGCCGCAGAGTCTCCATGTCGGCAATTAGCTTTTCTTGACGAGCACGTAGCTCTCCCAAAGTTTTCTCGTCGCCTGCGATCTGCGCCCTGAGTTTCCTGATAATGACCCGATGTTTCTGCTCCGTAGCGGCCAAATTCCGGCCTTCGTCCATAAGAGCCGTAATCTTCATGTCCCTTTCGGCAAGTATTCGCTCGTGACTCCCCGCACCTGCCGCCGCTGCAGACGTTCGTGCGGCGTCTGTAGCATCCCGTGCCAGGAATTGCAGCTTTGCCTGCATGGACTCAAACTGTTCGACATAGCGATGCATCTCCTCCTGTTGCTCTTTTGCTGACTGTTCTGCCCTAGCTTCCAGAGCCTCGACCTGTGCATGGAGTACCGCACAATCCTTGCATTCGAGACGGTTGCCAGTGAAGGTGGTGGCCGTCTCGAGTTCTGGCTGGGGGCTGGGGGCGGCGGAGACACTGTCTTGTTGAGCCTCCGAGTCTCGGCTCCTCTCTGGCGAATTCGGAGCTCGCTGGCTGTCCAGAGGATCTTCTTTGGAAGCCTCAACGAGATCGCCCTCATTCTGCACGGTGTTATTGGGTACGGCGGCCTCAGTCAGGACTGCTACCGGCGTTAGAGTGTTTGCCAGGCTAGTAGTATCAGCACCCCGTTTTGGAAGCGAACCGGCTCCTGGACGGCCGCCATCAGCGCTCGGTCGAGCACTCTGGGAGTCTGACGTTATGCTACGGGCATCGGACGGCTGGGTGTTTTTAGCGGCAATGGCCTTTGTAAGACGCTCTTGTAGGCGGTCGTTGGTACGGCTACTCGTTGAGGATCGAGGCTGGCCTGAAGTAGATGTGGTCAGTACGATTGTTGTGGTATCACTCCATGACGGTTCGAGCCATAGGGAGGGGGTGGTTTACTTATTTGCTGGTCCTTGGAGGGAGCCGTGGTAGAAGCCGTAGCAGACTGGGGAGCTTGCGGTGGGATAGCTCCATTCTCTCCCTCAGCAAGCATGTTATCGAGACGGGCCTCGACGCCGGCAACAGCCTGCTGAAGGAAAGAGCCCCAACGCGTCGACTTTGCGGGAGCTGTCATAATGATGATCGGCTGATGTATCGGTCCTGAATACCTAGAAACGAAGACGGCTGGGCTATGCCTCGTGGCTGCTGTGTGTTTCGGAGGTCATGAACATTTCGAGTACGCCTTCAAAGACCGTGATGCGATGGGAGTGGATCGAGCTGTCGTGCTACCGACTCGCAAGAAGGGAGTTGATTGTCTTCCCTGTACTCGACAAGAAAGTGTGGAGGTTGCGCGTTCGGTGACGAAAAACAGCAAGAAGCTTTGGGATCCGTGGTGCTGAAGGAGGTGGGCCGGTTGCGACCAAGAAGAGCAGTGCAGTACAGCGCGGCAGCTAGTAATCGGGTTGAGCGTCGATCGGCTGAGAACAAGTGGAAGGAAGAATGTATTGGTTCTCTGTGCCAGGTGTGTAGACAAAGAATGCTCACATGGACAACCAACGTGGCATGTAAGGGAGCTGGAGCAATATCGTTTATTTAGGTTGGGCAAAGCGCAGTTGCGGTTCCGTGTCGGGTCGCGGCAAGGCAGGGAGGTGAGGTACTCCGTACAGAGTACACACGGCACCGATACTTAGCAGATGAGAAAACTACAGTTTCTTACTCCGTACAGCACGAAGATCTAGCTCAAAGAGGGGTGACCGTTTCACGCTGGGCGCCTCACTTACCCACCTCAATGGGTGTGTAGCTCTGGTATCACATTGAAATTTGCCTCTGCTTTAAGTGAGGCAGTTTATAAGAGTCCAACGTGATCAACATAGGCACACATATATAGCCCAAGGTCGTAATATTATGGTACTGTATGCCATCATCTATCTTTCCGGCCACCTGGTAATTAGCTCCATGGCGCGGATTCATCAAGACGATATGATGGGTAAACAGTGCCTTTTCTGCCAGGGTCCCTTGCTAAAGTGGCTAATGGCGTTCTATGGAGACCTTTCACACGAAGAACAACGCAAGTTGTGACTTGACACGAACTAGATATTCTCCAAGGTAGATCACTTGGGTTTGTAATAGTCGGAAAGATGGCCACTGCGCTGCTATCAACACAACACCAACTCCTAAATTTTGGGATACTCATTCCAGTAGACATGAAAGTAAGCAGGAAAATGACCTGATAGGAGCCTCCAATCCGATTACCCATGCGAGTAACGTGCATATGTGCATCCACCGCATTCCGGTACGAAGTACCTACCTTAGGGGCTGCAAGAGGTGAAGGTACGTCATCCTCCACTGGGGCCTCGGAACGTCCACCAGAGCTAAACCGAGTCGTGTCTGCAACGTGTAACCAACGAGGTACCACGGATTGTCTTTGCTATCTTCGTTGATTTATGGGCAGAACTCATTCTTTACCTTGGGGTATAAGCCCGTAATCACTTGCGTTGATCGTAGTGCGTCTTCTTTCCTCCTCCCGCAAAGTTGCAGGCCACACGCTCGTCGTGCTCTCATACCTCGGATTTCTCAACATCAGACAACGAACGGGCAAAGGCCACGAATTAGTCCAAGACGGCCCTCTTCAACTTGCAACCTGCAATACCTCCCATTTCTTCGAGTACCAACCAAAGTGCTTGTGGCTGCCTATCTCTCTACTGTGCAACTGGAGCTCAACCGGCGGAATCTGGCCCAGTCTGTCGCAAGATACTGACTGATTCAAATTTCCCCCGAGCGACCCGGCCCTTTCTACGAGTCTAGTGGTACTCCCCCTCCTCATATGCCCCCCTCTCCTTCTCTCCTTCTTCCTTTCTCTCGTTCTCTTATTCTCGCTTATATTCTCCGTGTTCACCGGGCGCGCGCCTTGCTGTTCTGCTTCCTCACCTTTGTGTCTCCGGTGCCGCTTGGAACACGTAGACGGAAAGTTTAAAAGATTTTAGAACACTCGGATTCCTTCACAATCTCTGCAACCGTGGCCAAGATCCAGTACAACCCTTTCTCTCTCTCAGCAAAGTTGCAATCTGCGTTATTTTGAACCAGGGCCCATTTGAGCTGGACAAACAACTGCTCATTTCCCTCTGCCTCTTGTCTCACTCGCCCGGGTTGATCCGGCCAAGGTCGTTCGTTACAAATGGCTTCATCTCCACTGTTCCAGGCCTTGCGTGTGGCGTACAATGATGATTCTCCAGAGGGCTACTGGGGAGAAAAAACCTCAACTCTGAATTTTTGCGAAGAGGTGAGAAACTCGTCGTCCACCTGTGTGGTCGCTCTGTGCCATTCTTGGTGTTGCTGACCCCTGCTTACCTTTGTCGACATAGGACTATGTAGTTTCTTATTACTGTGCTGAAGTTTGCAATGTAAGTTACACATTCTCCTGCTTCAGTCAGCTCTCATCTTTACTGACTTGACCCTCTAAAAGACCTTGACCAACCTCTTGTTCCTGTGGCTTGGCTTCAAAGGCGTACATAATTGCGTATCTCAGGGCCACCCACGCATTTTCCTAGTCGCATATCTCGGATACGTTATCGTTGGACTGGGCTCTACGGCCTTCCACACATCCTTGAAGTGTTCGTCCTCACTCCTCGCTCAGGACATCTTCTGCTATCTGCACGCGGAGTACTGAACTGACAAAATTACTTGGCTAGACCCTATGCAGCTTATCGACGAGCTATCCATGATATACACCACGTGTCTCATGGTCTTTGCAACATTTTCATTCTCCAAGTCTAGCAGGTTTTCGGTCTTGTTGGGCGGCGGTCTCGTCCTCTTGGCTGGCCTTATCACGGTGGGTGGATTCTGAACCAATGCCATCCACGGCGTGATGATTGTGAGAACCCACCGTTTTGACCACTGTGCAATAGTCCTACTACCACATCACCAAAGATCCGGCTTTCCACCAGGCCTGCTATGCAGCGTTGACAGCAACGGTAATACTTTGAACTCAATCAGCGCTCAGAATGCCTTCCTTATCGAAATGCTGACTGACGCTGTGCAGGTTGTTTTACGCAGCTTGTATGTCATGGAGACGCAGCTGCGGCCAGTTCTGGCACGAAGAAACAAGGACAAGGCCGATCTCATTCTCAAAACCATGTGGATCATGGTTGGAACAGGTCTCTTGGAACGGCCCCAAACCATACATGTTGTTCTATAATGCTGACATGACTGATTAGGACTCAGTGTCTTCCTCATGGGGTTTCTTATCTGGAATATTGACAATGCGTTTTGCAGCCAAATAAGACAATGGCGACGACAGCTTGGTTTGCCTTGGGGCGCACTGCTAGAGGGTCATGCTTGGTGGCACTTGATGACAGGTGTTGGTACGTTTTCTGATTGGAGCGGTACTGTCATTTCTACCAAGATTGTTGCTAATGTGATGTATAGGAGGTATGGATCAGAGGACATACGGCATTCCCACCTCCGACATGTGCTAATGAGTTATAGCTTACTACTACATTACATGGGGCATATGGCTACGCAGATGTCTCGAGGGTCGCGAAGATGAGTACAAACTCGTCTGGCCAAGGTCCCTTTCGTCGATACCGCTAGTGGTCAAAGCAGAGAAGTCGGACTAAGAAATCAGGATATCAATGGTGGACAGACAATCGGTAACCGTTCAAGGTAAGATTGCACCGGCACCCAAGCCGAGGGTTTGGCGACAGCAGCCGCATATTCTCAAGCCAAGGAAGACACAAGCACCTCTAGGAGCCCTGTTTAGAACCATTGGCAGATGGATGTATCTAGCAGCCAGCACTGCTGGGCGCAGATGGCAGGATGACATATGCCCGCACCTGCGGCATACTAGAAATACCCCATCAATTGCAATTGAATCGAGCCAGAAACAAAATATAGAACTTGTGTGACCTTTTGCAAAGTGAAAGGTAGTCCAATGCCGTCTTCTATTCATCTACCTCACCTCAGGTACCCTACCTTACGTGGTACCTTAGTTAAGGTAATGTAAGTGCGGAGCCAGTAAGCACGACGTAGCGGTAAATGCATAATCCCCTGAAGGTATTCTTCCTTGTTGCATATCTTACCAAACGCCTTTCTCCACTGGGAGGTACCCACGGTGCCACGGTACCTTGAGGTAGGCAAGGAGTGCCGTAGAGTCTTGCTTAATTTGTGACGGTCCATACCTTACCTGTCAGGCTGGTGCCAAAAATTGGTACACACTACCTTCTACCAGAACCTCAAGATTGACCACTCGTACAACGACCCAAATAGACCAATACTAATTAGGTTTCTTAGGATATTATATTAGAAGATGAGAAGATCATTCTGTTATTTTTAAAATATTAAAAGCTCAAAAATAGGTTAAAGTAGGCATTGCTGGGTATGAGGAAGTGGTAGTTCTTCGGTGTGGTACTGTGCATCACTTTTTTTGTCACCCACTTGCCTGTATGGCTAGATACCGCCTTTCCAAACCAGTCCACTGCAAACTAAAGTTACACGCATTCACCATCCACTAATTATCCCCACCTTGTCGCGAGCTTCAGCCAAACGAAAACCCCATCTCATAGTTGCGATCTCACGCCTCAGCCTGCCCACAACATCGTCGCCAACGACACTGAGTTCACTTGCGAAAACCACGATTTCCTCCGCGACAGCCTTATCGTTTGAGCTACAAAGAGCCACTTGCCAGTGCCAGGGGCATCGATACAACGTGACCCGCCAGGAACCGTCTCATTGTTACATCAAGTCAACATGTCTATCCCGAACCAAGCGCTTGAAAAGGTGAGAGGACAACAACGATGGAACCCCTTGCCTTTGGTCTCTACTCTGCGCTTCAGCTGCCGCCTACTCACACGTGTATCTGACTAGCTGATCCGAGAAATCGAAAGCCAAGCAATCGTGGCCCAGCAGCAGATTGGCCAGGCACGCACACAGATGACGGCAAAGCAACGAGAAATGCGCATGGTCCGTCTGACGCTTGATGAGGTTTCCACCTTGCCCTCAAACTTGAACGTCTACGAAGGTGTCGGCAAGATGTACGTAAATTCCCTGCTGACCCATGTTCTTATTTTGTGATTGTGTACGCTGCAGCCAAGTTCCGTGTTTGACGGACGTCGGATGACGAAGCGGCTGCAGCCAGGACCAGAGTATATGGATTACGTTGCTGACGCCGAGCCTCGGGGGCGGAAAAGGTTCGTCGCGTTACCCACCCCGCAGCTTACACAAAAGCTGGAGGGTCAAATCAAGGATAGGGAGGGCGAGGTTGAGAAGCTGAGCCAGAAGCTGCACTACCTGGAGACAACGTACAAGAACAGCCGGCAGCACATTGACCAGATGCTCAAGGCGCAGTCATGATGACAGATTCTGTAAGAGACCAGAGGGTAGGGGGGCCAAATGATGGGGTCAGGAGCTTATCGCATCGGGGACAACAGAAGAAAAGGCGGAGGTGGAATGTTTTGTCATGCAATCCTCTTTAAGCATCGGGACGGGACGACAAGCATCACCGAGTTGATAAGCACTTCTGCGGCTCCGAGTACGGGTAGTACAGCATTTGAAGACGTATTTTTTCGAGCCATCGCTCGCAATGCGGCGTGAGCAAAGTACTTGTGCATGTTAGTGGCCATTTGATGCTATCCTCGTCCGGGGGGGGGGGGGTTCTTCGAGCATCGAATTGACCACAGTTGGGACTGGCTCGCGAACATGAGGGCGCAAGCAACGGTGCTGTGATGGACGACCAAGAGCACTCTTTGCGATTCAGAGCTCGATTCATGCGTGTCAGCATGCGGTAACGACTCTCATATGAGCGATGACTCTGTGAGGTGACTGGAGATCGGGAAGATATACTCGTACGCACTGATAAGAGGTGGAAGATGAACCTGAACTTTATCTATTACTGCCAACAGTTTGACGAAGATGAGCGAGTGTCGTGCGCCAACGATTCAAGCGCCGCGCCGCGCCTCTCTCTCTCTCTCTCTCTCTCTCTCTCTCTCACGTCGGCAAAGTCCAATGTCAACTGTCTCGTGTGTATGTTCGTCTAGAGCAGATGGGTCTTCTCTGGGTGAGGTGGGAGAATAAGACTCTGGTGGGACATTTTGACAACCGCCGCCCGGGTGGTCTTGGGTACACTCAAGCGTGCTTTAAGGTAGTACGATGTAGCCATTTCCTGTCCGTTTTCCGTTCATTGATGATGTTATGTTCTAATCGCTCTAGGCCTGCAAAAGGGTCTAGGAGGTCGTACCACGCGACTGGGGCGAGTTTGCCGCCAACAGCTAAAAAGAGCAGTCCCATCTAAACTATATTGGTCGTCTCCCCTTCCTTTCCAAATTACCGGCGGTCAGCCCTCTTGTGGTACATTACTGTGTTTGTGTGTGTACACCCAAGGTAAGACCCGGCGGCTGAGGTTCAGCTCTGGTGACCTGGGCCTGGCCCGTTGGTACTTGAGGGTACACGAGCCGATTCGGGGTGCTATTATTACCTGGGTACGCAGGCAGCCGCGAAAAGGGTGCTTCACGATATTGGTCCATGTTTGACCACCTAGCCAGGGCAAGGAATCCATGGCCTGAGTAAAATGTTTCACTGCGCCAGCCAGACTGTTCTCGCAAGATGCCACGACTGGGCCCAAAAACGGCTGCCTGGTAAGGTGGGTTGGGTTGATGGATGGTTGGCGGTTTGCTGGAGACGTGAGGGCTTGCCGCTCATCGCTGGAGGACTCAGAAGTGAGGGGGTGACCGGGGTGTCGGGGCCGGGGTTGGAGGCTTTGACCCCACAAGGGATTTGCAGTGCCATCCACCTACAACATGTGCCTAGGTACCCTCCTTGCCTCCCTACCCAAGGTCTGGCAAAGTACCACAGTGAGGTAAATGATGCTCTGAGAGCACCACCTACCCATTTCGCTTCTATTCGTACCAGCAAACACCTCAAGTTGCCATATGAGACACGGATTTATAGCGAGCGCCCTGTGGTAAGGCTCCCTAGGCAAGGTACCTTAGGTAAGAAGCCAACTGAAACCATGTAGGTCCTTATTCTTCCCTTAGGCACCTTGGGTACCTAGGCGCGTAGGTCAGCACGGTTGCTAGGTCCTTCTCCGTGCTACGTACGTGCTCCGTCCATGCTCAGTACTCCGTACATACGGATACAGGCCGTCGAACCCACTCTGTCAGCAATCGCGCAGCCCTACGACATCAGGCTAAGCCGTTTCGGGCCTCGAATGGGAGGATATCTGCGTACCTCCCCTGCCATGCCTGCCACCTGCCACCTGCCACCCTGCGCCGAACTATGTACGGAGGTCAGGTCAAGGAGGCACCCAGTACATATCGATAAGTCCAGAACTAGGTATCCGTATTAACGCATCTTCGCCCATCCAGGTGGGATGGCGGTCATCCATCCGTTGTGCGGATGAACCGACGAATGAACGGTCGGCCCCGTGCCTTGCCGATGCTGACTGCCCCGCCATTGATCCCGATATACCAACAGATGGGAGTGAGGAAAGTACACCATCTCGAGGTGAATGTTTCTGGTCCGGCGTCCTCTTCGAAGATGTCAGGCTTGAATTGCTAGGCGCGTACGCCTGATACTCTTTCCATTGACCAAGGGTTGTAATTTATGACGCCGGCATATGATCCTGCGGCGTTGGCGTCCGCTTGTTGAGTGTACCTAGGTAGACAACCTCAGCCCGTTTTCTTCCCATCTCGAACTACCTACTAGTTATCTTAGCGGTCGCTGCCCCCGCGACACCGCTCCCACATCACAGCCCCTCATTCACAGCAACTTCGTGAGGTAGGTAGGTACCCTACCTTACCCTCCTTTAGGTACCTCAGCATTTTTCTTCTTTTAAATCACGCTTACCTTTACCTTGGGTTCCCTCTTCGGACGGTGTTGGAACACTAGGCCCTGTCATCCTGTACAAACCCCCTCTCCTAACCTGGTCGCTTAGCTTCCCTCCTAGGCCTGGTGGGCCATCCCCTCCACCTGGCTCGATCCTCGCACTATGGCCAATCCAACCACTGGCTCCCCTTTCTACCATGCCAGCCATGTAAGCCGACCGACCAGCGACCACTACCTCATGTCGCGCATCTCGTCGCCCCCCTTCAGCTCTTACCTTACTCTAGTACCCTAAGCCAGAAAAAGCATAAAAGACCATCGAGTTGTACTCTTCCGCCCCCAACCCCTCTTAAACCACCTGTCCCTCCCTCCGGTTGCTCGCCGTCGTTGTGTTTTCTCTCATAAAACCTATCGTTTCCTACTTCGTAGGCTCACAGAGGTATCTAGCGACTGAGCCTCTGATTCTCACTCTCCGCTGCTGCCCACACCATCCTAACTTCAACCATTGTTGAGCCGTTCGGCGCTTTAGGCACCATGAGTAACAGCTACTACTCCGATTCGGATGACCTTGACATACGAGTCTCGAGGCGTCGGGCACCGTCGCCTTCACAGGTTCACTATGTTGAAGCGAGATCGAGACCCAGTAGGAACTATTACCCGTCAGCAGGTCAACAGCCTAGCTTCTTGGCTCCTGAGCGCACAGTCATAACCACTCGCACTCGGTCAAGAGAGCGTTCCCGTGAGCGCCATTCCACTCCACCGGGTCCCGCTCCGGCTTCCATCTCCGCTCCGGCCCCGGCTCCTGTAATTATCAACAACCGTATTTACAACGAACATTCTTCCGATGATGAGGACGACCGCCACATGCAGGTCTACCACAGCCGTCACCGTTCTCACTCCCGTGGTCACTCATCTCATTCCCGCTCACCTTCATCCTCTTACATGACCCGGGAGGATTATGAGGCAGAACGGGCTCGACAAGAGCTGGCGGAACTCAGAATCAGTCAGGCTCGTGAGAAAGAGGAACGCCGGGTTCAAAAGGAGTTCCGGGAGGAAGCTGAGCTCCAACGTGCCAAGCGCGATCTCGAAGATATCCGAACCCGGGAGGCTCGCGCTGCTGAAGAACAGCGCTTCAAGACCAAGATCGAGCTGGAAAAGTACCAAGAGGACATGCGGAAGGCAGACTTATCCAAGAAGCGAGAAAAGGAAGCTGCCGATGCCGTAGAACGCTACAAGAGAAAGGAGGCAGATCGACTTACGCAAGAGAAGAAGGAAAAGGAACAGCGTGAAAAGGAATTTCAGCAAAGGCTCAAGGAAGAGCGTCAAAAGGAGCTGGACAAGCTAGCCAGGGAGAAGAAGGAGAAGGAGGAGCGCGAGAAGGAGTACCAAAGACGTCTCCAGGAGGACCTACGTAAATCAGGTCTTGACGACAAGGCTATTGCTGCCATCCTCAAGAAGGAGAAGATTCCGGAGCCACCGCGACAAAGACCAGCCCAGCATGAAAACGCGCTCGTTGCTGGGAATCGCCCAACCTACACGCGTATGGCACGGAAGCATCTTTCGATTGAAACCTTGCGAACATATCAGGTTGAATGGGAAATGGATGTTGTAAGCATACTCAGAAGGCGACTGACCTCTGTTGCATCTGCTGACTTATCTCAGGATCCTGATTACGTGCTCATCAGACGATGGGTGCCGGAATGGGAGCAAGATACCCTTTGGAGACACACCAGGTCGATTCGTGAGAAGCGCTCATCCAAGCTCGTACTTGAGATCGAAGACAAGAAGTCGCACCGCCACGAACCAGAGTTTGAATGGGTCAGAAAGAAGAGTGACCGGAAGAGAAGCAAGTCACCCGCGCTCCTCATGTACCTTGCGGGAGCGAAACCAGCATGATTTGAGGAGGAAAGGGGGAGGAAGGAAAGGAGGGGGGAAAGGCGACATTTTGGTCGCCATTTGGACCGAGTACATCAAACTTCTTATCGCATCGAAGGCGAGGATGGGTGTTTGTGTCTGGGACAACATCCTACAATCACACCACACAAGATATCTTAGATGCCCAACGCTCTATTAGAGCTTCCCAGATTGTTTGTTCTTTCTCGGGGGGAATATATACCATCGGCTACTAGTACAAGTCGTCTTTGCGGGACGTTGGGTTTCTTTCAGTGGATCAAGTTGGGATTGTATGTTGGAGTGCGCATTCGCTATGGCTCCGCTGTCGTTGTCGTCGTCAAGTTTGAGGACCAAGTGCGTTCAGCTCTTCTCATCAGTTCTTCATACACAGTCCAGGCCAAAGCTGAACTCATTGCTTTTCTGCTCATGCGGAGCGCAACACCATCCATAAGTGACCGAACACCTTCTTCCGAAATCATCTTCTGGCAAGCCTGGTACATGTTTCTGTAAACAGCTGGCTGCAGTTGAATCCTCGTTTTGATAGCATCGAAAGGATTCGAGATGACGGAGCACGCTCCACCCGCCATGACGGCAGAGCTGAAATTGACTAGCGTTGCATGTGATGTTGTAATGGCGACGGGGCGATTCGGATTGGGGCTGTCTTTTCGAGTAGACAGACTGCTAAGCTGCTTCTTTAGCAGCTCGTAGAACAATACATACATGCCCGCGTAAGGTGCATCACGGACGGCGGTAGCACCGAAGCCAGCAAAGAATCCTCGCGGACCATTCGTCCTGTATATGTCCGAAGACGCGCCGAGCAGGGATTTATAGGAATACAAATTGGATTCATATCGAACCTTGATGACGGTCAACGGCATGAGGACAAAACCGGCAAACGTCCTGGCGACGGCGCCGGCGACCAGATTGGCCGATGGGGTTAGCGTCGGTAGTGAGGACGAGTGTGCTGCCCTGTTGCCGGCGGCTTGGCTCAATAAGCGCGACTGGGCCACATGCTGGCGGATGGAGTTGAGGGATGTGAAGTAGAGGGCCGAACCGAAGCCGGTCCTGAGGGCTGACGGGATTGTGCCGCGCCAAAGCGTCTGGATCTTGTTGGGAGCAGCGGCAACCTCCCTGAGATACGACGTCAGTGACCGGTGGCCAGATTGTTGAACACGAGTCTTGAGTAGGTCAAGCGGTTGCAGCAGCACTGCCGATGCAATGCCGGAACCTAGTCCAGCAACGAAATGTCGAGCTGTGAGAGGAGAGGGACAGGTCAGCGCAGCCTCGATCACGGGTGAGTTTAGAGAAGAATTTCAAAGTGGCAGCTCGCAGGGAGTCATGCATATGACCAGACAGTGGCAGGTGAATAAGTGTGCCTGTCCTTTTCTTACATGATTTTGTGCGGCCCGGAGTCGCCTGTTGAGACATGGGGACTTCTGAGAGAGTTGGTGTCGTATCTTTTAGACGGGGAGATGATACTGGGCGAACTGCGGTGCAATATCGGGTGGTGCGGCGGCGAGTTTGTTTTATGTGTGGAAATGAGTGTTACAAGCAAATGCCATTGCGTCAATAACCGAAGATGTTCTTATCCTAAATATACGGGTTGCCTAAGCAGATGTGATGGACTTCAAGGCAGAATGAGAAGGGAAGAATGATTACAAGTCGTGATGACTTTTCAGAACGGCTGGCAGGGTAGCTAGATATCTACATAAGCACATGAGGTAGCTAAGTTGAGGTAAGGCAAGGTCGTCAAGGCAGGTCGGTGCTTCTGAGTCGCTAGCCGTATCGGGCAACGCTTAGCAGAAAGTCAGGGAGCAATAATCGGTGTAATGACGGTTATATACATATGAATCCTATGGGTCCGACCGGGTCTTTCCGGTCAGGTAGCCTCCGGCAGGCCCGGCGTTCCTGACCCGATTCTCGACGTTTGCTCACACAACGTTGAAGAAACATGAACCTCTGGTTGTATCCGGTGAGCTACTCGAGAGCATAATGCTCTCGTCTGCCGGTTTGGTGCTATCCGAGCGCAGCGAGAAACATAATGCCAACTGCTTACGATGACTAACATGCTGTCGAACCTCCTTTTCATGAGGTGGAGATGATTTTCCGCTTTGTGGACTCGCCTTCCACCTTGCCTTCGACCCTGCCTTCCGCCTTTGTAGTCATCCTCCTTTGAACGTGACCCGAGCACGTTACCACGACTAGCAACAACTCGGGACTTACGCCTCTTTGGCCCCTGTCGCCTTGAAGTCGCCGATAACCGATTCAAGGCGCCCAGAAAGTAATCGGTGCCTCTTGACTATGTCAACCCATTCAGACTGTTTCGTTACTTCGTGTTCGTCCCCCAAGGTTGCCAAGAGCATCCCAAAATCACCTCCGAGCCTGCCCAAACTCCCTGAACAGTACAAAACTTGAGTGAGGATACTATCCCTTGCTGCTTGGTCTTTCACAACCGGAAGATATATTGTCAAGGTTTCGAGAAGCATCTCCACAAGATGAAGTGGGAATGTCGATAGCGTTGATGGCATGGGTCTAAAAGGATCCTCGTCGTCGTAAGTAGTTCCGGTCTGATATCCAGTGCTGGGAAATATGCTCTTGAACATGGAGACAACGCTGAAGCTCTGCTCACGGAAGATCTCGACATAGCGTTTGAGATACTTTTCTGTCTGCTGCCCGCCTGACCAGGACTGTTGATTGGCGCTCTGTTGCCTCTGCCTCTCGTCATCAGCTAGCTCACGAAGGGGTTGTAAAGCCCCCAAGGTAGCGTCCAAGGTGGCTACGCGGCAACAGAGGAAAAGTAGTGAGAGGGTGTGTTCCTGAGAACCGCGGCTCGTGGAGCTCATTGAAGACATGTCCGGAAGCACTCTTCTGAGCCAGCTGATCGTTCGCAGTGATGCGGCCAGCTTGAGTCCAGGGGACTTGAGCGCAGCGATGAGATCGGCCGTCATCTTCACGATGGCCTCGTCAGCTTGTTGGGAAACGAGGTCGACCAGCGGCGAAGATGAATACAAGCCATGAAGTCTCCGAATGTGGGCATTGAGATCGAGAGCGGACGCGTAATTAGCAGGAACAGTATTGATGGCGGAAGAGAGGAGGGTAGGAAGTTCCAGCACGTCGACGAGACGTTCAACATTGCGCAGTAGCAGTAAGGCGCGTTTCCTTTCGGCCAAGTCCTCGTTGTCCCTGGATTTACTGTAGATGGTGGAAAAGCGCAGGGCCTCTGATTCGAGCTTGGGAATGGCATTGCGCAGGTCTGCCGTGTCTGCAACAAGAGTGGGCAATGCGCGGGTCAGGCCAGTGTGGTTTGAAGCCGAGTCGATGATGGATTTGTGAGAGCGCTTTGAGACCCCTTGGAGCGAGAGGAGAAGTGAATGTGATGTCTGGGCCAGGGATTGAGGCTCAGTCGAGGCTAGTGCTTCCGGACTCTGATCAGCGAGGTGGGACAGGTATGCGAGCTTGGTTGACCTAGTTGTCGGGTTGAACAGAGCATTGGCGTCGGTAGCGAGGCTCGTAGACTGCCGAGCATCGAGTAAATCAAGGAGAACATCAGCCATATTGGCGGCTTGTTCACATTGGAAAGTTGCTGTTGATAACTACCTTGGGCAGCAGGTAGATGTCATTGGATAGAACAAGGGGTTTTCTGTCACTTTGGGGCAGGAGCAAGTGGTGGCACCACCAGCAGGCTACCTCAAGATAAGGTAGCTTGGTAGGTGCACACCGAAAGGCATCCACCTGACTAAGGTAGTGTAGGGTCGGAGTAAGGTACCATAGCTTGAGTACCTACCCTGTTACCGAAAGCTATGCCGATGAATTTAAGCAGAAAACCATTTAAAGCGAGGACTCCAGCTAGGTATGCTGTTGGTCTCACCTGGCCTCCCACAGTCTAGGTAGGCACCATGCTATTGGAGAAATCGCTTGGGTAGGTAGCATTCAAGATCGGACACAAGTGCACCAGCACGGATGGCCGCGTGCGCAGGAATGTTTGAACCTCCTGGGCGCTGATTACTGATTATTTCAGTATTCATATTGCAGTATGTACGGATCCCGTACCCAAGCAATAAAGGGTTGGAACTGGGGCCAGTCCCCCGCCGATTTCCTTTACTACGGTTCACTTCATAGCACCGCCTCGATCAACTACACTGCGCTACCTAGGCGTGTGATGCCATCATGAGACGGACAGCTAGTTCTGGCCATAGCATCCCACGACCCCTAACCATAGTGCAGCTGACGCGCAAGGTAGCTAATAAAAAGACAAAGTTAGGGCGCAGGCGGAAACGGCCTCGAAAACAACTGCCTGAGAAACACTTCTTGTCTGTGAACCTGTGCTCACGGCCGCCCCCACCTCTGTGCCCAGTGCTCAACTCAGGGCACCTCTTAAAGTCACGACGCAGCTGGCGGGTGGCCAGGTGCTACAAGTCTTCAAGGGTCCTCCTCCATCAAGCTTAGCTTCCCCAACAATCCGTCTGCTCCCCGCGCGCCGACCCCTGCTTTACCTCGCCTGCTTCATAGCCACACGAGACCTTGAACCACTCACTCATTGCTCACGTTTGTTTATCTTGTCTCGTTCACCTCAAGCATTTGATAGACTGACAAATCGATCCGGTGACAGAATCTTCCTGTCGAAGAATACCTTGAAAAGGAAGACATCCCAAACGTCCAGCGCCGCAATCAAGCCACGCAGCCCACTCTCGTCCGTCTCCCCAGTATACCACAGTCTCCTGTCACTCCCGAACCGAAGCAGCTTTCAAGACCCTCCACAGCAGAAGCAGATAGCTGAACTCGAATCAAGGCGTCAACACAAAGAATGAAAGATCCTTTCTTTCTCGAGCCACTGCCATGGCTCGTCAAGGCGACTCAGCCCTTTGCTGACTACTTCTCGCTGCCGACACTGCCGATCCACATCCACGAAGTTCTCGCCTCAGCCCTTCTCTACTCGGTCATTTACTACCCCGTGTCTCCGTTACTGTCGCGATTGATAGTGGGCCGCAAATACCTCGATCTACCCCGTAAGAGACGCATAAACTGGGACGCCCATGTCGTCTCTCTTGTCCAGAGCCTTCTCATCAATGGCTTGGCCCTCTGGGTCATGTTGGTTGATGAGGAGCGTAGCACGATGGATTGGCAAGCCCGCATGTGGGGATACACTGGTGCTGCCGGTATGATCCAGGGCCTTGCCGCTGGCTACTTCCTGTGGGATTTGGTCGTCACGAGTCTCAACATGGATGTCTTTGGACTCGGCACTTTGGCTCATGCTGTCAGCGCCCTGTTTGTCTTCTCTCTTGGATTCGTAAGTCTGCCTCGGACGAAGTGCTCTAAATTCATGTCTCTCTCGCTGACCTCTGTCAATCAATCAGCGACCCTTTCTCAACTACTATGGCTGCATCTTCATCCTATGGGAGCTATCCACGCCCTTCCTCAACATCCACTGGTTCTTTGACAAGCTGGGAATGACTGGGTCTCGCGCGCAACTCTACAACGGCCTCATGCTCTTATTCACGTTCTTCTCCTGCCGCCTCGTATACGGAACATACCAGTCCGTCAAGGTCTTTTCGGACATCTACGCTGCAATCAATGCACATCCCGTCCTGTCCAAAGAGATTTCTCCGGAAACAGGCGCGGTGCTCGCTCCGACTGGTGTTATGAGGTTTGCGACGGCGACATCAACGGTGCCAACTTGGCTAGCCGTGACGTACCTGATGAGCAATATAACTCTCAACAGCTTGAACTTCTACTGGTTCATCATGATGATTCGCGCGGTTCGGAAGAGATTCCAGCCGGCGAAGTCAACAGACAAGCAAGCTACGATCGAGCCCTCTACTGCCAAGGCCACAGCAGCATCTCCCGCAACTCAAGCCCGTCGGCGCAAGGCATAGAGCGATTCTAGGGGAAGGGGCGGGCCATTTGCATGTCGTCGTGTGTCGAAGAGTGCTTCCCAACTTTGACAGCGTTTTGTGTGAGGAAGCTGAATGATAACAGCCCTAGGCGGAACGAGGAAGTGTACAAATATACGGTAGGATGCTGCCCAATCTTTGCACGTGGGTGGCAGGTGACTTACTGCTTATTGTTTTACATAATCTATAGATCAGTATTTCGTTTAACTTGCGCTGTTCAGACACACCAGCTTGAAAGACACGGCCTTTTTCTGTCTCATCCTTCAGAACTGCCTACATGCCTCCCATCTCCTGCTTGACTTTGCCATGCTCTTCAAAGACAAACTTACTAGAGCGACGGCTTGAATCATCACGAGCTTCACATTGATGCCGAAAGCAAGGTCAAAGAAGTAGTATTAAGTACATCTATGCACGTACACTGGTAAGACGGTGGTAAACACACATGGCACCTGTGCTATGCAGCGTGTGTTTAGAAAGGGGGAAATGCGGCCAGTTGATTCGCTCGCTCCAATCCTGAAGACGAGTCCATCAAGAACGGAGATGGATATGCAATTAGAAACCGAAGGGGTTGTTGGGAGCTAGATATTCCAGTTAGCAAAATCCTGCAGGAACCCTGTAGATGAGAATGTGTATACTGACTTGCTTGTGAGAGATTGGCCCGCCGGCCTGTAGCCTGCGGCATCAACTTCTTTGCGTCGCCTGTAACTCCGAAGCGAACCGGCGGAGGAGGACCTGTCTTCTGAGGTTGCAAAGGCTGCACCGGTGCTTGAAGTCCGGCGCTGCCCATATTGTTGAATCCTCCCATGCCAGTTTGCTGCGGTTGGAAGCCAGGCATGCCGGTTCTTTGCGGCTCCATGGCAGGGGGCAAGAATGAGTTGATGCTTCCGGTGGGTTGCGCATTGAAGCCCTGGAGCTGTCCGAACTGACCAGGAAAGCCGGTAGGTTGCGCCTGCATTGGGGAGAACTGGCTTTGCCTTTGAGGATCCGCGAAAGGGCTTTGAGAAGGCGCGCCTGTCATCATTGGCTGCTGCATCGACTGCATAAACTGTCCACTAGTCTGCTGCATGCCAGGGTTGAAGCCCATCACCCCCGGGACTGGTTGCTGCTGAGGCACGGGATAGGCATTCATCTGCTGCTGTGGCATTTGTGGTTGTTGCTGCTGCTGCTGTTGCATGGTATACTGCTGCTGCAAACGTGCTTGATTCAGGTCATTCATGCTCTGCCCTGGCGGTGCCACCTGAGTCTGGAAAGTTTGGTGGGAAACGCCAGTCATTTGAGGCATCAGAGGCGGTGGCGCGAAGGCGCTCTGCTGAGCAGTCTGAGGTGCTGACAATGGTCTCGACGGCGGTGGCAGCATCAGCGAGCCAGTGGTCGCCATAGACGGAGGCGGGGCTGGCCTTTGCCGCTGTGTAGCTTGCTGGGATGTCGGCAAGCCTGTAGAACTCGGCCTGATGGTATCAAAGAATGACGGCGTAGCTCCAGTGGGTTGAGGCGCCTGCACCGGTGCCGGTGGTTGAACAACGACCGGGCTTGGCGCCGGCGGCTGGGCTGTCCGTTGCGGCTCCAGAGGCTTCGACAGCAGTGACAATTCCTGCATGGAGCCAGTGAGAGCAGGCACTTGAGGGGGCGGTGTTTGTTGTTCCGGTGGTTGAGTTGAAGCCGGAGTAGGAGCTGCGGCAGGGCGAGGAGGCTCTTGGGGTTGCTTTGCGGGCTTCACATCCCATGCATCATCATCAAAACCACTAATCGTCTTGGCCGTCGCTGTTGAAGCAGAGGCAGGCGACTTGGAGTCGGTGTCTTCGCTCGGGCTGGACCCCTTTGCAGTGAATGCCTTGGGGTCCACGACATCACTCGTTTGCACTGCGGGTGCCGGTCTGCCTTTTCTGGTGTTGTTCCGGAGAGCCCCGCCAGGACCAGAGAAGAGACCTCCAGAAGCCCCGTCGCCTTCTCCATTTGCCTTGTCAGCGCCGTTCTTCACTCGGCCAAACTTCTGGTCCAGTGTACGCATAACTTTTAGTATATCTCCTTCGCGAAGACCCAGATTACGAAGCACCGAGGCGTCAACGTCTGGAAGTACACTTTCATCCATCGAGTCCTTGGCGAAGGCCTGTGCATATCGCTCGCACAAGCCTACGGCAACATCGCAAGTGAGGAAGAACTGGAACCAATCGTACTCGGGCTTCTGCGATTGTCCAACTGAGGCGCCGATTCCGGCAGGCGGCGAGTTTCTGGCTTGTGAGGCCCTGGCTTTCTTGACATTCGACAATGGCTTGTCTTCGTCCAGTGAAATGCCCGTAGCACGTTCGACGTATTCGAGGTCCTCCACTGACATTTTTGCCACAGGAACTGCAATCTTGACGCCATTCATCTTATGCAGATTAATCTTGCCGTCCTTGAGTCCGAGGAACTGTGCGTCGACGCTGAAAGACTTCGATCGGTCCGTCCACGTCCGCACTTTGGCGGGATCCGGCTCTGTAACAATAGTGTTAGTACAGAGTGTACACCAGAACCTAAGGCTGAGGGTCATTGCTTACTAGATTTGCCGGATCGGCCTTGACTGCCGCCTTCGCCACGTCCGTTTTCGCGTTTGCTCCGCTGCCCATAGTTATTACCATTTTCTCTTGCCATAAGACTGCTGCCTCGCTTTGGTAGAGGCATTCCTGGCCCTACCTGCTGTGAGCTGTCCCTCTGAGCCGCTTTGACAGCCTCCTTTGTCAACCTGATCTCTTCCAAGCGGTTCTGTTCGACGGTTGACTTCGCCGCGTTCAATCCGGTGTTGCTGGCGGGTGGGGCGATGGAGCCTGTGACCTCGATATAACTACTCGGGACGACGCCCTCCTTGCCGTTTTTAACACGCCGAACCTGCCACCATTCTTCGCTCTTGGTATCGTCGATTATGATGACATCGTCACCAACGGCAACAGTGACCTCGTCGTCGCCTTGAGCCATAAAATCGTAAAGCACTTGACCTTTCTTCTGTGCCTTTCCTGAGCCGGCAAGAATAACCTCTCGGAGTCCCTCTGCTCTGACGGCACCGGCTAGTTCGCCTAGAGCGCCCACAATCTCTTCAGCTGTATCTTTGGCTCCAGCATGGAAATCTACGCTTTTGCTCGGCCTGACAAGTTCCAAGAACACGTGCTTACCCTCGCGAGAGTAATGGGTCATCTTCTCCGCTGTCCACTCTTGTGAGGGACCATCCTGGGCACGCTCCGGGGCAATCAATATGTTCCCAGTTGCTAGATTGATACCTAGAGTGGTGGGCATCTTTTTCCGCTTGCCCATCACGGATACCATCTCGTTGATATTGTACATGTGGAATCCACCAGGCGCACGATAAGGTGGTTCTTCGACTTCGGGTTCCTGGTCATACAGACGGGTGTCAATCGATCTTTGAGATTGAATACGTGCGGGTGCCGGTGCGACCTGTGAAATTGGACGGGCGGGCAGAGCCGGGCTTCTAACCGGCTCCTCATCCGATGGCTCTGATGCTGGGGACTGCGGTGACATTGGGGGAGTAGCAGCGCGCGGTGGAGGGACGGAACGACCCGCCATTACACCTGCCAGAGCCGCCGCGGGATTGTTATCGTTAGAGTTGGTTGGTGTGTAGGCAGACTCCGGCCTCTCCGAGTAGCTTTCCGTGACAGCAGAAGCAGAACTTGTGCGTGACGGTAACGTTGGAGGCGGCGAAGGTTGAGCCGCAGTATCCTCTGCTTCGCCAACTTCAATGTAATTGGCAGGTACGAAGCCATAATCGTCATCTAGACCGACCAGAATCCAGTCAGGGTCCGATGTGTCGTAGACGTCGAGGACAGCATCTTCGGGGAAGGAAAGCTCCTCGTCTGTTTGCCTAGTATATTCAAACAGAGCGCGCGCCTTTGCGACAGGTTGTGCCTGAGATGAAGTTAGTATACACATCGCTACGCTGAATGAAGCCTCGGTGGGAGCGGCCTCAGGTGCGCCTACTTCTTCTACATAATTATTCGGAACGAGACCTTCGGGTTCTTCTTCGTCGTCGGCACTAGCCTTCTTCTTTGCTTTCCACCAATCATCCTCGGCGTTCTTCTCAAGCACGTAGAGAATATCCCCATCGTTGATGGCAAGCTCGCCTTCGGCTTGGGGAAGGTAGTCATAGACGGCCTTATAGACTCCTAAGAATCCCATGTTGGCGGGGCTTCGTGGGCTTCTGTGTGCCGGAATATTCGCGAGTAGGGTAAATGATCGCGCAGGCGTTTATGTGCGGGGAAATCCGCGTATCATGAGATGGAAGGATCGCAGTTCGAGTGGGTGGTTGAGGGTGTCGTACTTCTAGCTGAAGGGCAGTATGGGGAGAAGCCGCTGCTGGCTGCCGGCGTCCCCGCGGATGGGCAACGGTTCAAAACTCGCAATGATTGGGAGATCAGGCGTTGAAAGGCTCCTAAAGACACAATGGGCCGAGGTCAACTTCAGAGCCGCCAAACAGCTAGACAGCCAAACGTTCAAGAGGGCCGGGTCAGTGAAGATATATCGAGCATTGGGGAACGGATAGGCAATGCCGTACGATGACATCTGCCATAGACTACCTAGACAACGTCGCGGAGCAGAGGAGGATAGGCAAGTACAGAGAGCGTGGACGGGACTAAATACAGCGCGAAACAATTGCCATGAAAGATATTCTTAATAAACTCACAAGTCATCAGGCAACGGTTTAGTATGCACTCTGCAAGTATGTCGGGTATCGCGATCGCATCAGTTCGTGGGTTCGTGGGTACGGATGATGAATGAAGGCGAGTTGAGCTTGACTGGCGGTAACTGCGGCTGCAGGGATTTGGCAGCTGGTGCAGTACCACAGGAATTGATTGTTGATTTAATGTGATAGGCAAGATGGTGGTTGAAGGAATAAGGTACCTTGACCGAGCAAAGGCGTATCGGTGGAAGGTAGAAGGTGGAATGGGAGATGGAGACGTGATTATCGTGGCGGGTGCTCAGGTAGTTGCGGTTATCCGTTAGACACTATTATTGCCATATGCGATGATGGTGGAGGTGTCGTGGCTGTGATACATGGGCACTAGGAACCGGAGGAGCTGGGCTTGGAACCGGTACGCTGAGTGAGACTGGCCCGGTGTGGAGCATGACAATGGTAACCTACCTAGGTACGCTCTGGGTGCTGAGCTGGACTACGAGCAGCGCCATGGGGAGGGTGGAAGATGAAGATACCTTGAGGTACTTTGTACCTAATCAGGGTGGCAGGCAAAGTTGGGTGGGGGGCTCCGTTATCCGTCACTGCCGCCGTCATTGTTAGAAACCTGGCAGGTACCTGGCTGTTCACCCATACCAGAAGACTCGAAAATACGGGTAGATGCATATACACACATACACATGCGTCATCCGTCAGGTTGGCGCGCATGTTCCTCAGCATAGGTACTCTATCCATGTTGTTTCGCAGAAGAATGTCAATGGACCTTCCTCATTGCATGTTTTTCCTCATTGTGATACAATTCGACGCAATGATAACCTTTCCATGACAATATTTACATCCCGCAACGCCCTTCCTCAAATTGGAATGTGCCATGCCTGGTGTTGCGCCTCGAGGCACCCTAAGCTCAGTGAACCTCCTCTGCGGCCCGAATGGCTCTCCCCCGTGCTTCGCTGCCCGATATGGGACACTGCCACAGAGAGCGGTTCATAATGTGGACATCTGTCCCATGGCCTTGTCGGAGACGGGTAGTTCTGGCTCATGAGGTTAAGATCACTGCGGGCTGAAGGTCGAATCACTCCGCAACATGGCAGTTCACCTTGTTTGAACAAGCGATCAAATCACTCACTATCGCACACATGAATGGTTTCGTGAATATCCGCAGAAATGTCTTATATCCAGGTATCTTAATGCATTAGCCAATGCTTCCCCTTAACCTTATCTCCGATCTGCAATCCGCCATGTCGGACTCAGATTGTTTTCCCCATCTCTTTCACCACGTCAGCGCAGCCAGTCACCTCACTGGCTGCTCCCTGTTCTACCCCGGCTGAAAACACCAGGAAACAATTTAGGATCTCGTCCCGAGGTGTGGCCGTCAGTTGACCACGACGCTTCTCCAGAAGGTGCGAGACTGGCAGGGGAGGCAACTACATCATCTTCAAGGACCGCTGCGCTGTTGGGTCCTCCCACCGCTGTCTGCGTGCCACCTCCGTTACCCGCAGCACTGTCAACACCCGCGCTGGCCGGCCCGCGTTGCACTGCTGGGTGGTGTCCACCGATGATGCTTTGGGCCACACTCTGCTGGTCAGCTGTGACGGCCGAGTCAGAGGTTTCATTGGCACCGTAGTTGATGTACTTGTGAAGCCTACTACCCGTTAGCATGCTCCTGGATCTTGGTCGGAGTTCCGCCACCGTGATGCTTACATGTCATGCTCCTCTCTCAGGGTCTGGTATCTGAATTCTTCCCTGCGATCAGGCACATTGGTTTTTACCATGGCGTTACCTGCCTTGCCCGGAAGCTTGAAGTTGGGTCCAAGCCACTGCTCCTTAATCGCACTTTCGAAGCCGCTCTGCTTGACTGAATTCTTTGCGAGTTCACACATGTCCACAGGGCTTAGCTTGTAGATCTGGGCTGCCACGGCGTACTCCTCCATGAGAGGCTCCTTTGTAAAAGCGAATTGAAGTGGATCGTCCGTCGACAACGAGACATTGAGACCCCGGCGGAAGTACTGGTAAAACGGGTTCCTCTCATAAGCAAGGAATAAAGCGTTGTTACTCAGCGGCGACATGGCGATGCCAATCTGTTCAAGGTAGAAAATGTACTGCAGAAGCGGAACCTTGCGTAGCAGGAGACCATGACTGATGCTGTGGCAACAAAGGAGAGCCACAGCCAGATGCTCGCTGTCACCAGCCTCACCACAGTGTGGTCGCAGCACGAACGTGTTGAAACCCCGACGTTGGCGCAGTGCGTTGAGCGATGACATGTTGGAGAACAGGTAATAAAGCCAGTAACTGTAGGGAGGGTTTTGCTTCGAGTCCCAAACCTTAGGCACGGGAAACTTCTTGAACAGGCGCCGCTCAATTTTGCTCTCGTCGTCGACACTGTCGAACCCAATCACCCTCTGCAGGAAGACATGCAGCTTCGGGTGGCTCGAGGGATCTCTTGAGACTTCGAACAGGGGCTCGAAGACATTTTTGACCACCTGTTCGAAAGTGTCCATGAGCCCGCTGGCCTTGTACACATCGTACAAACGAGGAATCTGAATGAGCCATCGTACGTTGTGGGAGAAAAGCTTGTTGTCAACAACCCAGGCCGCAAGCTTATCCCATTCGTCAAGGGACTTTCCGTAAATGGAGATGCGCCATTCAACCATCTGGTACTTGCTCGATTCAAGATCAGCAATGACCTCCTTGGTGATTTCTGCCAAATAGCGGCCATTGATGAAGTTGTCTGTCTTGAGGAAGATTGTACGAAGCCGGGATTCGCCAATTGGGTTGTACTTGAGATTGAACTTGTCAAATCTGTGGAACGAATCCGTGTGCGCCTTTCGATAGGTATTAGTCATTAGGTCCAGAACGTATCAAGAAAAAAAAGGCTCCAGGACAAAAACTTACATGCATATCTAGAGTGTCAATGGAAAGGTCGTATGCGGTGAGGTTGATACTCTGGAACACCTCCGCTAGAGTTAGGTGCCTGTCGTCGCGGAAAAGCACAACCTCGTCCGGGCACTTCTTCATCTTGCTCTTGATGAAACGCAGGAGATGTTTTTGGTTCATGCAAGCAGAGTGGTGAACGTGGGTGTCAACCTTGCGCACATTGTAAAAGTCTCTGTGGGGGACTTTTTTGCTGTCCGCAGTCTCCTGGT
Source organism: Colletotrichum costaricense (assembly GCF_030867565.1). Classification (NCBI taxonomy): domain Eukaryota; kingdom Fungi; phylum Ascomycota; class Sordariomycetes; order Glomerellales; family Glomerellaceae; genus Colletotrichum; species Colletotrichum costaricense. The sequence continues at coordinate 71,709 of NW_026848267.1, read as the reverse complement.
ACTCGTTGAGGAGGGCGTAAAGATTGAATTTGCCTTCGAGATACTGGAGTCGACGGAATGCGAAACTCTTGCTTGGTCCGTCTGAGGAAATGCTCAGAATTTGATCCAGGTCCATGTAAAACTCTCGGATAGTAGGAACCCGAATAACCGGATTTCCTCTCGCCTCGGCCTCTGCGTCATCGAATACTTGATAGACACCACTATCGTCAAGCTTAAACGTCATCTTGTCGGCGGAGGGGACTGGGAGCAGGTCCTGCATATCGAAGTCTTCTCCAATGTCTTGGCCAGGCTTCCGCTTCTTCGATGTGGGCTTAGCTTCGGAATCCTGTGCCCGACGGCCTGTGTGGTCACTTGCCGCTGTGGCAGATGATGGCAAGACCATGCTGCCATTCAAGCTATTGGCGTTGCTAGTGGTATGCTCGACAGAAACCGCAGCTCTTGCGTGCTCGGCTCCCCAAGCTGGCTGGGGAGGAGGTGGGTATATCGACCAAGTAGGATCATCCCTAGGATTGTCATCAGGCCTTTGGAGAGAAAGTCCGATGTACCTCTCTCGTAGATCCATGATGCTCTGGATATTCTTCGAGATAGCACTGAGCTCGGCCGTAATGTGCGGATCGGTATCTGAAAAGGCAGCAACACCAAGGGCAGCAGGCTGGTTCGTAATGCCAATACTTGGGCCAGGCTCGTGGCCCAGGCCCAGATTGCTGAACTCACTATTCAAAAGCCTGGGGTCGACTTCGTGGAAAGGCTGGTTCCGCGGAGGCGAGAAATGCTCTGCACTGGCAGCCTGCTGCTGCTGCTGCGTCGGTTCCGGCAGCATCATTTCTTCGTGTGCCGCAGCTTTGCCTCTCACTTGGCCCTGTCCTTTACCTAGGGGAGATGAGTCCATCGGATGGTCGAGATTCCGAGTGCCGGCAGAAACGTCACGATGCTCAGAGCCGACAATGACTGGGCTTCCGTGGGGTGTCGCATGGCCTTGAGACCACACACCACTACCCGTCTTCAGCTGACCAACCTGGCTACGTTGGTAAAACAATTTGGCGTCAGTCTGGCTCATCTGGCGGTCCGCAACAGGGTCGTAGAAGGCGGTCCTTGTGGGGAGGTCCCGAGGAAGCATGCCGTCTTGCAGACTCGCTCCATCGTGTTCCTGGCCATGGGGCGACAAAGGGTTTGCATCTGACGCGGGTGCATCACCGGGAGTTTGCCCCCCTGACCCCTCGGAGCTATTGTCGCCTCGAGAGTCCAGCGCACCCAATTCGCCGTCAGAGTCGGTGTCACCATCGTGGAGCGAGAACGTGGGGCCTCTTTTGGGGGAGGTTGAGGCGGACGTCGGGTCTTTTGGATTCAACAAGGCTTGTGTCTGATTACGGCAAATTGTCAGCACATTACGAAGCACGAAGCTATACGCTATAGGATGGGAGAAGAACTTGGCCTTCTATGAGGAATGAGGGGTAGCTTACCAGCGTGAATTGAAACTACCATATCCGTTTGGGGGAAGAGGCTTCAAAGAGTACATACCAGCCATATTGAGAAGCGTGTTGAACCCTACCGTGGAGTTCTGTAGAGCCCTTCCCCCAAGAAAAGAAAAAAAGAAAACAAAGATCCAGCAATTCCCCAGAGACAACGGCAGAATTATGATGCAGGAGCTATCGCAGTATCGGGTAATCGCATGCACTAGCACTCCAAAGTGGGATAAGAACCAGAGGACAATGGATACCTAAGCGGGTGGTGGAGGGGTAGCGGTTGGCTCCGACCTCCGACTCGTGACCGCGGCGGGGTCCTAAGCTGCCACTGACCGCGACCACGGTGATAGGCTATCATATACCTACCTAAGGTAGGGCACCTACCCGTTATGCCTATGTCTCTGGCCCCTCAGGTAAGATATTATGGAACCAGTCTTGTCTTTGACTTACGGGCATCTACCCTGCCTGTCTAGGTCGTTACCATTCAATAGTCTATAACCAAGTCATGAAGCTCGCCGGATGAGTCAAAGATTGTAGTCATAATGTCGGTGGGCCACTTTCGAGAGGTACAAACATCAACTATGCTGGTTCCCCAATCAGACGCCTGCTGTTGAACACAACCATAGGTATGGATGTCTGGAAGTCTCTTGGAAGGGTTTTCTATCTCTGAATCGGATGTGTAAGTCTGTCCAGTGACTGTCTAAACTTTCTAGCTCTATTTCGCACCCACATTCTTTTGCACCCTAGAGGTCTTAGCTCTGGAATCCAATGAGTATAGGCCTCCAGCTCCAAACACGATCATTGCCCCGACTAGAGTCCCCACAGCCAAGCGATTCCCGAAAAGCCATATGCTCAAAAGTAGACTGACCAGCTTGCGAATGTTCAAGACAATGGTGACAGTCAATGCTGAGGATACGGCAGCGAGCAAGTTTACACCCCGGATACATGCGTACTGGGTAACGACGTTTGTTACCAAATAGGCAAGTTGGCTCGGAACTTGAAGTTTGAAGAGGCTATCTCCAACGTCTCCTTTGAGGCCAAGGCCGGGAAGATGCGCCATGGGGAGCGATAGAGGCGGACTGTTTGCTAGTTTCCGAAATTGGCGGATCAGTGATGGCGCCAACGGCAAGAAGAGCGGTAGTGACAAAAGGTGTGAGTAGAAGAGATTCTCTCGCCAATGGGGGCCGTATTGTTTATACGTCTCTTCTGTGTAGAGACCCATGATGGCGGAGAGGACCTGTGCCACGAACAGCACAACGAGGCCGGTCCCAAAAGCGGGCTTGCCACTCCCCTCGATTGCCTTTGAAGAGGTCTGGACAGCAATTAGAACGAGAGAGCCCGTCAGGATTTGGGCAACGCTTGCGTACCTTTGACTGCGAGTCCGACCACGCTGCGGTGATGACACCGAATGTCAGGAGAACGACAGCCACGATCTGTATGCGAGAGTACTTTTTCCCATAAAGAGACCCGGCAACCATGGTTGTAATACTTCCACCGGACCGAAGAATGATATGCACAGGAACGGAGATGTCATAGCTGAAGGCATGGTTGTTCAACACATTGATGCTGAAGAACAGCACAATATTGATAATCCAGCGGCGTAGAGGGACCTTGTTCTGCTGCAAGAAGAGCGGTGGTCTCGATCGATCGAATTGGGAAAAGTATCCGGTGACAGCGACAAAGAGGAATTGGACAAACGTCAGGAGGGTTCCTGCACACGAACTTGTCAGGAGGGGCTATAGAGCGCGGGGTCCATGGTGACATACCACTTGCAGGTTCGACCCTGGAGGGAAAGGGCACGATTAGCAAGTGCAAACATTCAGAAGTTTGACGGCAAAGCCGGAGTATGGGAGCAGTGCTTACTTGATGATAGCTTCCAAGGCATACACCTTTAAACAGTGAGGTCAGCATGTCTGTAGCTCTGATACGGTCGGTTGAGCATAGGTTCACCAACATTGGAGCAGCAGCCGCCAAAAATCAGGCCAAGCATAACACCAACGGTGATCCATTGGGAAAAGAGACCGGCGGCTATGCGACCGGCAGTCTGCAGGGACTTTTCGCTAGAAGCATGTCCATTCATGGCCGAACCTTTGGCGGCTTGATCGACCGTCTTCTCGTCATCGTAACCCCGAGCAGGAGAATCCATCTTCTCCAAGGGAGGCGATGAGATGCCTTTCGGCTGTCCGCGTCGTCGAGTAGTCGCCGGAGAGGACATTGAGGCTGCTCGAAGCCTGCGTGCGAATAGTTGAAAGGATTGGACTAGACTTTTGGGGGGGGGTTCAAAGTATAATTGCAAAGGTGCGGCGCGCAGCGTGCAGCGTGTCCGAGACACTGGGACGCCGGTACAGCTGGGACGGGAACCAGGTACGAGGTACGGAGTAACTTAGTAAGGTACCTTCCTTTACCTTAAGGTTTAGAGGACAGATCAGGGCGAGGGCGGCCAATGACAGTGGCGCAATTGGGATCTGAGCTGCCCAGGCTGTGTCGGGACTCCGCTCCGCCCCAAACTTCCATCAAAGACCACGTCTGTGTCTCTCAGTCTCTCCAGTCGTTTTATGGTTCCATGGAGACTTTCACGATGGGGGTCGGGTGCTTGGGAAACCGGGCTACCTACTTTATGGCACTTGTCCCTGACAGACCTTAGGAGCCTCTACTCGAATTCACTTTGGAGTTGATACATGCTGCCTTGCATTGGATCCAGCTGAAGCTCCCACCCAGGCTTTCCGCTCATGCTCTCAAAGTTGGAGGCTTCACTTACTACCTCAAGCGGTAAGGTAGTCTTGGGTTATGATCAAAGTTGTACAATGAAGTCAATGAGCCAGCGGTTGCAGGTTGGGGCGGCTACCTCAAGCAACATGCCCCGCTCCACTTGCTCTTGCCGTGCTACTTACTACGCTTGCTACCATAACTCCGTCACGACTATTTATCCGTACCTTCCGTTACCTGGGTCAGGTATCTAAAGATGGCCTCAGCGTGCCTGCGTGAGGATCCATACTTTGCTCGATTCCCTCGTCCTAGCTAGGTAGGCTTGGGACCTGACAGGAACTTCGACATCTCTTGAGAACCAATCTAGGTACCTCAAGCCACCCAACCCACCCAACTTCACTTACCTGCATAGATAAGTGCGAGTTCTTAGGTAGTAGGTAGTTGATACAGATCTATTTCGGGGAATAAAGTTAAGAAATCGAAATCTTGCGCAACGGGACAAACCACAGCCGTGGGACCAATTTTGAATGACAGCATCTGGGCATCAGGTCGCTGCATGATTGTCGAATCGCATGCAGGAAGCACCGTCCTCTCATGTTCAAATCGCAGCAGTAGCCTTTAGGGAACCCTCAGAAAGGTATGTGAAATATCCGTTACCTTGGATAATTAGGTATAAGGGTATGTCAATAACCTCCGCAGTGCCCACCTGCGACACTCGGATACTGCATCTCGTGTACTTGGGCTTACCATCATACGTCACCATATGCTCAAAACAGGCGAGAATCTCGTTGCCTCCAATTCTACTATAGAAATCAGAGAGGCATTGATAACCGTGACGACGTGACACGATGGTCGGGTCCATCTATTCCTAGTGCTTCTTCCATATCTTCCACGTGTTCCTTCACCACTGTCCTCTCCTCAAGCACTTTTCGATGGTCCCGAGTACCCAGCAAACTCTTTCCTACTGGTCGAGTTGGCCTCTTGATTCGAAAGTCTGGCAAAGACGGCGATTGTATCAAGAGGCCACAGCTGCGACGTAGACCCGAGACATCTTCTCCTGTCAACCAAATCCTCCAGGTTATAGGAGGCGATAGCCTCGATCCACATCGTCCAACTGTGTTGCTGTGCTTCGTCCGAGCATGAGTGTCCTCACTCGTCATAGTGCTCAAGGGCTTCGGTTGATATCCATCCTTATAGTGCAGAGAAGACAAATAGCTATGAAAGAAGTCAGCCCACTCAACACCCAAATTCCAGGGATGGAAAGAGAATCATCATGCCGACAAGGACTTACGTTGTTCGTTGCCGCAATCGCGATGCTATCCTCAAATGGATGCCAGCTCATATGGAGGATCTTCTTGTTGAAGTCGATCTGGTCGGCATCGGTTTCCTTGCGCATCCTTTGGCCCTGGCCACCGGCTCCAGCAGCAGGACTACCAGCACGGGAACCTCCCTTCTTGCCACCATTGGTTGCGGTTGGGCTCGTAGACGAATTGATGGGTGTCGGTACGCCAACCTTCTTAGCCTTGAAGGCAGACTTGTCGGCCTGCAGCACCACTTCAACTTCCTTGTCGGGGTCTGAAGGATAAATCATGAAATTGTTGTTGTAGCTGCCAGTCATGACGTTCTTGGCATCCCCTGAGAAGACAACCTCAAACTTGTCAAAGATGCTGTCGTTCTCATACGTATCGCATAACCGAGGACGCAGATGCTCGTGAATGGGAATCGTCTTGACGGGCTGTCGCTCCATGTTGATATCCCAAATCTTCACCGTCAGGTAATCGCGAGAGAGAATGTAACGACCATCATAGGAGAATCGAACGTCTGAGATGGAGGAAATGATTTCGGAGAAAAACGACCTCGAGGACGGATCTTCCTCTTGCTCAAAGACTACATCGATGACAAAATGTTAGCGTCGAGCAGATCGCAAAGAGTTCGGACGGAGAAGCGCAGTACGTACGCTTTGCGTGGCTATCACAGAGAGCACTCTGGCGCATGTCGGCAAGCTTGATGGTGCCCTTGGAGCTTGCGTACATGAACCAATTGCAGCTTAGAGGGTGAAACTCGGCAGCGGTGATAACCTCAGTCAGCTCCTCCATGTTTGCAGGCTTGATGTCGACAATGTTGAAGCTCTGATCCTGGATATTCAGGTTCCAGAGGTTGATGCGGAGGTCGTCCGAGCTGATAAATGTCTCGCCATCGCTGTTGACGGATATGCTGTTGATGTGATAGGCGTGGGCATTTGCATACGTTCGGCGAGGTACGGCGGCAACGACGGTGTCATGATGGGTTAGGCGGGGCATGATGAGGTCTTCAGAGTTCTTGAAGCGATGCGCAGGTGACTGCTTCGGAGCACCCCCACCGCCAGCGAGGTTTGCGGGAGTCAAGTCATCGGATAGATTGTTCTCGGCAACGACCTTAAGCGACTTTTCGAATACCTTCCATAGCTTGATCGTCTTGTCGTTTGTTGAGAGCAGATAGTGTGATGCATTCTGTCGACGACACCACTTGATCTTATTGATCTTTTCCTCAATTTCCAGCGACTTCAGGTAGTCAAACTCGGGTTCGTGGGACTGGAATTCGGTATGGAACTTGTACTCGCATGTTTTTTTCTGTTCAAGAATATTAGCATAAGGTCAAGAATGAAGAGTACGCCTTCCACTTGGATGCCAGGTTTGGCTCACCGTTTCGTTCCGTTCGAACAATACGACCCGGCCGCCTTTGTCTCCCGTCGCGAGATAGTTACCCGTGTGATCGAACTCGACCGTTGAGATGATATCAGCTGAGAGAAAGGGTTAGATCTATAGACGATAGAGTCGACAGAACCTGCCATAGTAGCGGCGGTAATGGTCGCCAGACAAGGAATTGCGGGCTGCAGCTTACCTTCGGTGATGTCCTCCACATCGCCCTTGTCTCCAAAGCACCTATTGCGTAGCGTAAGCACTTATCCCAGCAAGGGCGAGGGCGGGGCAGTCGAGATGAGGATAATGGAAAGGAAGACATGGAGCCAAGGAGCAAGAGCACGTACTGGGTGAACTTCCACGTGGGGGAGTTCGTGTCGCTGTCCACCATGTTTGCAGACCAGTTCTGTACGAGCTAAGGAATGGACTTGTAGATGTTGATATGGACGAGCGGAAGAGGCGAGGTGGCGGGGTATGTCGAAGACGAACGAAGGGGCGAGCTTTAGTGGTGCGGAAAGAGAGAGAGAGAGAGGTTGTCTCTCGGCGCTGGGAGAATATGGACAGGGCTGAGATGGGCCACACGACAGTCGAGCTGGACGGCGCGAAGAGCGTGGGTTGGTGCTGAGGTGAGAGTAACTGCGATGGTGTGCGCAGAAGAGGGACCTAAAAACACGCAGGCAAAGTGGAGGAGTGCGAGAGGCAATTGCGGACGAAGAGCAGGCGAGTGGTTTCTATGTCGTTGGGATGAGGCAGAGATAGATCGGGCGGGTCGTAGTTGACGAGGGGTTGAAAAGGGAGGCCCGTAGCTCGAAGGCTCTGCGGTAAGGAAGGGTAGGTGCGTGGTGTTTGGCGTATGCGGCAGCGGGAGTGGAAATGCTTCAGGGATTTGCACAAAGGCGTATTGCTTCGGATGCTGGGACGGTTGAATATTCTGATGACGGCGAAGACCAAAAGTCGGTTGGTCGAGGGCTTGCACGTTGTTCGTATGGAGGGGGGGTATCGCGGCGCAGATTGCGGGTAGGCGAGAGCAGGGTGCAGACTGCGCAAGGTTGAGGTTGGGGTGAGAAGGTAAGGTCAGGTAGGTAAGGTAGGTAGGTGGGAGTGGTGGAGTGATGGTGGACGGGATAGAAAGAGGTGACGCTAAGGTAAGGTAGAGAGAGAGGGATGTTGCGTGGGCTTGATTTGCTTCCAGGTCTTCCAGATTCGCTAAGGTACGGATAGGTATCCAATCCGTACTGTATTCCATACACCCCGGGCTGACTGATCGATGGCACTGGTAGCAGGATAAGGTAGGTGGGCGCCGTAAGGTACCGGTGCTGCCCTCCCGTCCACTGCGACCTACCCAGGTACCTACCTTAGGTAAGGTGCCTTGGGTAAAGTGAGGTACCTACATTGGTTGTTGTCGTACCCAACCTAACGAGCTCCGATTTGTGGCTGCCATAAGAGCGGGCGGGATGAGGGTCAACATAGGAATCCAGCGGGAATCACGATTGGATATCGAAGTACCTACGCGCCACGGAGTACTCCCTACCTACCCAAGGTCGACCTGGAATTCAGTAGACAGTTGTTGACGGGACCGGGGAGGGGCAGAGTACCTACCTTACCTTACTTAGTCTGAGGTGGGTGGCACGATTGGGTTGGAGGCATACCTAGGTTCGCCCAGTACGGAGTAGGGTAAGTAAAGTAAGTAAGTACGGATACCTACTTATCCGTAATGTGCCGCTATCGATGTATGTCCCATGTACGGAGCGATAGCTAGGTAGAGTAGCTTACATAAATAATCTTGACAAAAGCGTAAGTATCACTCAACATTCACGGGCAAGTCCCTCAAATGACACAGAGAGAGGCACAGAAATGATTCAGTAGGTCGTGAATCAAAAAGTCGACAACAGCAGGGTTCGAACCTGCGCATCCGAAGATAATAGATATAGAACAATAAATAATTCAAGTCTATCGCCTTGGACCACTCGGCCATGTTGCCTTGCCCCGATGAGGCGTTGAGGGGTTCAAGACGCCCCTCTTGACTGTGATTCTGATTCCCCGCCCTGCGCTTCCCCCACTTGCGTCCCACGACTACGTAAGTGGAATGGTGAATATCTACCTAGTAGAAGCTTGAAGCTGCCAGCTGCGTTGGGGCACAGTACTCCGTTCGCAACTCAAAAACGGGGCTCACATGTGCAGCCAAAGAGCCCGGCCGAATGGAGATTGCCGAAGAGACGTCAACTGCTTCCGGGTCAATTCGCACGCTTGGTGCCCATTACCTTACTGTTGGTAGGTACCCTAGGTACCGTTTATCACCTGGAACGTAAAGAGTACACCTAATCACGGTACTTCGTACCTACCTTACCTAGGTTACCTTACCTTATCCGTTCTACAAGCTCAAGGTACCTACCTACCTTAGCTACGGCCCATGGCCGGCACATCAACGACACCAGAAGCCCACGGCAGGCATGAACCTCGGTCTCTGTGTAACACACGAATACATACCAGACATTTAGATCCCCCTCATCTCGCACTTGCAATATCATGTCACCAACCTCTTGTCTCGCTGAGCCCAAGTTGCCATTCTGAACCCCCAAGCGCCCACTACACACCTCTTCTTCACTCCTATCAGCATGGTCGAGCAAAATAGTCGCGATGCCGTCTCCAGTCCTTCAGACAAGGGCAAGGGCAAAGAAGCTTCCACCGTCCCTCCCTCCGATGTCCAAACGGCGCCTGATGATGGCACAGCTCTACATCAGCAAGGTGACCGAAATACACCGCCCAACTCCTCATTTGCATCCCGCCTCACGGCATCTGCGGCCAGCCTTTCTCGCAGCGCTCTGACAGCTTCCTCTGCCACCGAAACCATCCGTAACGGAACGACGGGAGCGAAAGTTTCACCCGGAACTTCCTCCTACTCTGCCCAGGGCTCCGGAAGCCACCGAGATACTGCTACGTATCGCAGTCCAAGCAGCGCGAATCCCGGCACCGCCACGGGCTTTGGTTCGGCAACAGGTCTATCCACCGCTGGTGGACAGCAGTATGAAGACTTCATGGATGCTCAAGCTCAAGCGGTTCTCGATGACCCCTCTCAGCCTCAGAGATCAGCCGAGGTTCAGGAAAGCAACTCTGGGATCGTCCTTGTCAGCGAACACACTCAACACACGCCTCTCTCATCAGGCATCAAGTCCGATTTCCAGATACAAGAGGCCAACGACGGCCTAGGCGTTGTTGATCTACTAAACTCTCTCGAGTTGGATGGGTTTGACGTGAATGATGACGACCTGCAGACGCATATATCCCCAGAAGAAGAATTGTCGCTAAAAAGAGCCCTTTTCGACGATGCCCATGGAAGAACTGCCTCCAACTGGACCTCCCTCCTCGACTTCCAGCCCCATTTTCTGAATGGAGACGATCCCAGCGAATTATTGCAGCATTTTGGCGTAGCAGATGTGCAACAAGCCAGAGCCATGTGGATGGAAAGCTGGAACGATGTGCTTACGAGCTACACGGACGAAGTTTGGGGTGACCTCGGGTCCCTCGCCCGACAAGCGCACCAAGAAATTGAAGGGGCGCGCGGAGATGGGACAGAAGCTACGACAGGCCCCGACGAGATGCAGGCACTTCAACGGCTCAGACAGATTCTGGCCCATGTTCGAGGCCGTTAATCGCGACGAGGGTGCTGTGCTGCGTGCAAAGCTTGCTCTGTGCGTCAAGACCAGGGCCCGAGGGACTGAGGTCGGGGTTGCTCTGCCAACTGTCCTCCGCCCAATGACATCATGCGATTGCAACCCTCATTGGCGTCTTCCTACCCCCTCACCCTGCGAAGCTCAGATGCCCAGCCACCTCACCCACCCTGGCGGTCCTTTTGGCCTGGGTAGTCCGAGGGAATTTGCATGCATGCAACCCACCTCACCAAACCAACGAGGGCGGGGTTGGACAGCTCACCTTACTTCCTCACAGTAGTTCGAGTGCAGGGACGAGAAATTGGGCGAAAGCCTTGGCTGTGGCTGGTACCCAGCAGATTGACAGCGGGCAGGCTTTGACACTCGTGTAATCCTCCTGTTGGAGCAGCTTAAGAGCGACATACAAGTACTACTGTATTAGCTCTCCGGTCCATCTATCCTCCACTCTTCCCACAACCACACCGAATTCGTAGCCAGCTTGTGAGACAACTGCCCGATGCCATCCGGGACGGATAACTGACTATTCACTCCTGGATCGAGGAGACACCCGGCTTATCTATCACAAAAGGCAGCAACAGACACTCCTCCACTTCCGCACGGCTAGGGCGAGGAAACAGGAAGGCTACGTCAACTACGATCCGGGCCTGGCCCATTATAATCCACGAAATTATGAGGTTATCACGATGGACAACGCGACTGGCAATACTGGGGACCACAGAAATGGTTTTCGCCCTGAGCCCAACTCCGACTTCAACTGACACCAAGGCTATGGTTCCCACCGCCGCCTACGTGCTAGGCGGTGCGCCGTTGCAATTATTTAGACGTCAAGATTGCCCGGCTGGCACATCCAAATGTTCGGATTCACTAGGCGCGACATTTGATGGAATATGTTGCGCCACGGGACAAGTGTGCGAACTGGACGATAATAACCGGCCAGCTTGCTGTCCCTCTGGGTATGACTGAACCTCCGGCATTACTTCGTTACGAGACAAAGCCCGGCTAATTTGGAGTCGCACATTTTAGAGCTGTTTGTACCGGCACGGCTCCGACGACAGTACCGACTGCTACGGCAGTTTCATACGTCCCCAATGCCTACTTTCCATTCCCATACATAGCGACATCGCTCGATCGCGGCGAGTGTTCATCGGCCCTCAGCCAATGTTCCCGAAATTACCAAAGTTGCGTCACTCAATTAGACGGCAATGCGGGCTTCGGCGTTACTGTGATTGTTCCTGGCGGGGGTGGAACCACCGTCGCCGCAACCCGGCCGGACGTTGGAACATCGGCAACACCTATATGTTCCAGTCTTAGCTCCCAAGCATGCTACGGCTTGAACAATGACCAGTGTGCTCAATCAACCACGGTGAATGGCGTCGTCATCAACGCCGCAGCACGTCCGACAGCGGCATGTGTGGCCAAACTCGCGGCGGGCTTAGGGATCGCCGTGTTCGGTGCCATGCGATGAAGGGCAAATCAGACGATTATCAGTGCAAGCAGTTGGATCAACGTGGGAACAAAGTTGTTCACGTAGAGAAACGACTCGTGGAGTTCCGATTGTGTTGCGTTGTTTGTTTTCTTGCTCATTATCCGCTTAGATGAGATGGACAGGGAATACCCCGATTCTTTGCAGTACATCACTTGACTATTGAATGCGGCGCCCCGACATCTTGATTAATGTTCGTCTCTATCATCTTGTACACGTAGTCCAACAAAACGCCGGGTGCTTCGCACCGCGGTGTGGGCCCAAGCCTCGAGCACATCGCTGAGGATCTCAATCATGCGACTGAAAAAGAAAAGACTAATGAAGGAGATTCCGGCAATCACGGCAAAACAGACCCAGTACATCTTGGGGGTGTAGTGTTCCACCAGATCGGGTATCTCTACAGAGAAATAGCTGGTCATGAATGTTATGGGGAGAAAGAAGACGCTCAGCTTGGCTAGTACGGTAGCGCTCCTGCTCAGGCGTGCAGTCGCCTGCGAGTCCCTTTGGGCCGTGAGGTTGAAATACTGTTTAGCAGCATCGTCAGCAAACATTCAATACACTCGGCTCGAGCATGTTTCCCGGAAACCTACCGTGTTCGAGAGTGCGTTTTGCTCGTCTAGATACTCTTGGATTGTGTTGAGCATCAACAGTTGCAGTCTGTCTCCAAGGCGCTCGAAGCGACTTCTTGCTGACGACGATATATTTACCTCGCCGAACATATTTCCAGATAACTCTAGGCGTCCGCATTGACCCTCGTGACAGGCATCTAGGGACCGAGGCGACCAACAGATACGCTTGATGAGGCTTTTATAACCCTCAAACAAGTGTTGGAGTTGGCTGAGCTCCTTTCTCAGAGTATGTAGTGATTCAATAATCTCCCCTGTCTTAATCTTGGTTCTTCGACTCTTGCTTGAAAGTCAGTTCTCTGCTCCCGGTACGGCATCAGTGACCTACCGGCTTCAAGATTTGATCGCTCTGCAACGCAACTTGGTATCAGCAGGTATCCATCTTCGATTACAAGTCATGGTCGTCAAGACTCGGTCCTCGTGACTTACCAGTCGACCCAGCTCTTGCTTGGAAGTTCTTAAAACTGGCAGGGCCGATGAATAATCCTCGAAAAGATAATAGAAAAGATTACTCGAGCCCTCGCAGGCAGTGTTGCTGCCGAGTCCTTGGCGAGGCATCGCCTGCCTGACCGGCTTCAGCGAGAGAAGCCTTCGTTCGAAATCTTCTACGCCGTGCTTGGATAGTTGGCACAAAACGCTGGTGGTGTTGGATCTCGTATTGACGAGTTCTGCCATGGACCATTCTTCGTCTTCGGGGTATTCTGACGATGGCGTCTCGTGGAAAGATACCACGACGGCTATGTCGGTGATGAGCACGGCACGACGATTCGTACGATCATGTCGCAAACTTACAGTCGGAGCTGAGGGCAAGCCATGACCAGTGTCTGGGCGGTAACAGACTTGGACTATGTTCGGTGGCTTTAGAATGTGGCCGGGTGTGCAACCAGTTAGCACCGATGCAGAGGACTGGTCGATAATCAGCTATCTTCTGGCAGTACTTCTGGAATCGGGGTGTCCGAGAACTCACAGTCCTTCCCCTGGTCAATGGAGGTGTAATTGACCGTCTCCTTCACGAGTTGGTAGATCTGAAGCTCCTCCAACACTTGCGCCTGCGTCTGTCCTGGTGGTGGAAGTCCGAGGCCGTCAGACAACGACCCCTTCTCAACATCGCTACCTTGCGGTGACACCTGCGTCGCGTTGGCCTGCTGCTTGATGAATGACAAGGCCGGAGCCGTCATGATGGCGAGAAGTCTCCTGGAGAACCCGTACTGGGCGCCGATGCGTTCCACGGCTGGTTTCTGCATGCTCGGTGACCAGATATTGATCCATCGCACCATGTCGTCTTTGCGCTTTCGGGTGGCGAGCTGGTCGAAATCATCAGAGGTCAGATTGAAGGCGATGAAGGCCTCGTGGAGGTTGAACTCGACGACAAAGTTGAGAGCCTTGTCGTTGGCAGCCTCGGCCTTGACGCGAGTGTACACGGCTTCATCATCTAGATTCTGGAACTTGTCGTCCAACGTGACAGCAGCAGCGGCGGCGGCGGCGGCGGCGGCGAATGGTATCGCCATGATCTACGACCATTGAACTTTTTGGCGGATAGCCATCAGTCAGAGCATGTGAGACTGAAAAGACTGTTTTTGATGCTAAAGTCTGCGATGATGCCTTGAGCTGCACGAATACCTCAGCCCTACATCTTATGTCCTTGCTGGCCGGTGACCCCATGCAACAGAGAGTGGGAGGGCGAACCACTCGCTCACACTGTCTCACTTGATTCGCTGCAGAGGATCCGCCAATGTTGGTTCGCGGCGGCTATATGCACATGCGTCGGCGCCTATTTGAGGTTACAACAACACTCAGCCCGTATTTATGCAGCAGGGGTATCGGAGGCTGCCCAACGTTTGTTGAAGCGATTCATCTTGAGAAAAGACATGGTTTATCAAAGATATCATGTGTGTGACATGATAACTGGAGACGTGCGGCTGCCTCTATTCGCGTTCATGTTTCTCAATGTGGTAGTACTGATCACGAGTAACATTGCCAACGTGTGACAGCAGACACCTTGGACTTCAATCGTTAAGCGATAGCATCACATCAGTCATATGGAGTCTTCTGGGAGGTCACGGATGAAACTGTTGTGCGAGTGCAAGACAATTGGGTCTGCGGTCTCTTGTTACCTTGGGTCTAACGTCTATACCGGGGTCCTTTTTCAAATGCCGTCTTGATATCAGCTACTCGAATCACCCACTTAGCAAACAATTGTCTCATTTTTTTACCGGATCTAAGACTTAACAGCAATCTTCCCCTTTCACGCATCATCTAAGCCAGTCGTCATCCGGCAACGCGCCAGGACCTCTCGTACTTTCCCCCATGCTCATAAAGCTCAACTTCTCGCAGATACTTCACTCAACCATTGCCGGCACGAGAAGACTCTCCAAAATGCCCAGAGTAGACAAAGTACCTCGCACTCTAGACTGAGGATTTCCAGGGCCATCCAAGGAGATTCGAAGAAACTGACGGGCAACGTTCTCCGCCTCCTCAAGTCGAGCCTCATCTGTAGCATCTAATCTAGCACACACCACCCCAAGGTCTTCATTTCGGGCGAGGAGCAGTACAATAGCCTCAGCTCGCTCGACCACTGCAGTATCAATCCCATTCAACGCTGCACATCTGCTCCCGAAACTTGACGTGCTCCTTCCGGGAACTAGACTGTAAAGAAAAATCACTTGGTCCTCCATCTGGTTCGCGTCGATATCAAGACGGACTTCCATGTGCACGAGCGATAGCCTTGGTCGCTCTTGAAGATAACCTCCTTCGAATATCTCATGATAATGCGTTGTGATCAGAACTTTGGGGGACTGTAAACCGAGCGTGCTGAAGTGGTCAATGAGGGCAGTCATCAAACCAGCTCCATCATCAGCTGCCGTCCCTTTGCCAAATTCGTCGATTGCCACGAGTGTTCGACGGGTAGCACGATTCAACAGGAAGGCCACCTGCCTCAAATCGGTACCAAATGTACTCTCCGCTTGCGAGACGCTTTCCCGCGTCGAGATACGTGTTAGAATTTGGTCCGTGAGGCCAATCGTCGCGCCGGTAGCGGGCACGAAGCTGCCGATATGGGCGAGGTAAACAATGAGGGCAACCTGCTTGACATATACACTTTTCCCCGAATGATTTGGCCCTGTGATAATGAGAGTGCTGATGCCAATGTTATTGTTGTCTGGCATCGATGTTGGTGTTTTTGCTTCATCGGCAGAGCCTCCGATAAGAATACAATCATTGGGGATGAATGCAGGCACCACCAGTTCCTGAAGGGGGTGACGTCCTCCGTAGATTGACACAGTGTTGTCTTCTGTCATAGTGGGACATATCCAGCCATATTTGAGTGCTCCGCTAGCAAGGGCTACAAGGCAGTCAAGTTCGCCGCAAACATCGGACACGCGACTGAGGGTAGCCTCATGTTCGAGGATCTTACAGGCTAGACCGTGCAGGATATCAACCTCGAGATCTAGAGAAATCTTAGCAAGGTAATCATTTTGTCAGTAGGACTTCGCCACGAACCAACAATCCTGCTGTAAGTGTCCCCGAAGTGGTCATCTAAGTCCATCATGAGGTTGTTCTTGAAGTATACATTGTCGTTCGCCGTGAATCTTTGCTCCCAATGGTCACCGGACAGTCCTTGACCTTCGTAGCCTGCCTGAGTGCCCTCGAGTAAAGGGACAACAGTGAGGAAGCCCAATTGCGGCCAAAACACACAGCCTGTGACGAATTTGCGAGCCCACGTCGGTAGCTCCAACGACAATGTTGTGCTGACCTCGTTTAACAGGGATTCTAGCCCTTGGTAAGTCTGCTTCAATTCATCGAGTTCAGTGTTTACGTGTAATTTCACAGCGATGCGTGAGTTTGCCTTGGTTTCCTCGAAATCGACAACCTTTCCTACCAAATCTATAATTGCCGTCAACTTGTCCACTGCGACGACCTGCACCATCTAGTTGATAGAGTCAGCTCTCGCTTCGTCAGACGAGTTGCTACCATGGCTGACCTTTTGTATGATGACAAGGCCATTGGAGTTTCGCAGCTGAAGTATGGCGTCTCTGAGACGTAGCACATGGAGCGAAAATCGAGTAAGTGTCCACTAAACACCACGCTCGATTGAAGCCCAGCCAGCCGGAGATTCTGCTGCGCCTCTTTGCAACTGAGCCAGAGTTTTCTTGATATCTGTGACCTTTCGTAGTCCTTGAGATATGCTCGAAAAGGCCTCTTCGTTCCCCGGTTGCAGGAATACCGCAATGGTTGCTTGCCTCTCGCGGATCATGTCGATGTTGACTAGTGGGCGTAAAAAGAGTTGTTTGAGCCGTGCCTTGCCTTGAGGGGTGCCAGCGAACGGGTGAAAGATGCCGAATAGAGATAGGCTTTCTTTCGAACCGGAGACTGCTTTTCCCGTGCCGGAGATCAGGTTACTCGGATGTAATTCGGATTGGAATACTTGGAGGGAGGAGAGCGTGTCGGCGTTTACAAACATGAAGTCCGCCAAAGCAAACATCCGCAGCGACACTCCGAAAGCTCTCTCTATATTTTCTGCTGCCCGTTGAGCATTCTGAAGTCGTATAGTCTCGCACAGCACGGCACCGGCACAGCCAATCTATATGTGTTAGAATTGCATTCGACAAATATGGCATTTTCTTCATCATAGCTTACTGATGCAACGCTCTCCAGATCTACAAAAGACCCGAGACGCATCGTTTTGACATCTTGGCATTCCTCTCCGGGACCCTGCAAGCTGCGACTGGAGAGGCCGAATCCTGTATTCGTCACCAGAGCATGTTCCGAGGCGGCGATCGGTAGATTCGTTAACCTCTCCAAAGCAGCCGCGTGGCTGAATTCAGTTGAACCTAGAAGTCGGAGAATGTAGTTATCCCTTTCAGATCCTATGAGAATGATTCATGAGCGCCCAAAATCACAGCCCCTATCTCAAGGAATGACTGACCTCGGTCCACATTACTTTGATATTGCTCAAAGAAGTGAAGAATCGCATCCGGTACTTTCAGGGGTAGCAAGACGGTCGTTGGTTGAATGTGCAGCATGAGCATTTCGACAAACTGCAACGGCGCAGTGCAGGACATATCCTGCAGAAGAAATAAGCTGTTTTCGTCTGTATCATAATAGGCACAACCAAGGACACCTTTCACTTGAACGGAAATGGCCATAAGAACCTCGTTCCTCCGCTCGACTTGAGCCATTCCTTCTCTGCCAAGGAGTGACGATGCCTCGTACTCGCTGCTTGACAGTGGTGGGGGCATTTGACGATTGCCGAATTCGACTTCAGCAGCAATCGAGGGCAAGAAATAGTTGTTGGACGGCAGTGTCAGTCGATTCGCGGAGTCTACGAGGTGATTTTGATATCCGGAATCTTCAATGTATTGTCCTGCAGATGGCGAAATCTCCTCAAGTGATGGTACACGGGTACGACGTGGGCTCGAGAAAATGGGCGAGGTGTGGTGCGGACCAACGACACTGGAACTACCGCGCGATCCTCGATATGCATGAGTGGAAGATCCCCTCGAACGACGAGGTGTATATGAGCTCCCTCTTGAGCTGACATCCGAGCCAGTCCATGATTCACCTCGTTGGCCTCCCCACGAGCCCCTCTGCGAGCCACCTCTCGACCGGTCTCTGGAACCTCCGTGGAGGATACTCCTGCGAGGTCGACCACGCCAAGGACTGGACATGGCGCTGCCTCGTCCCGGCATTGTTGGGCGTGCGAGTAAATGGGACGGAATGACGAGGCGTTTAGAACTAGACACGGCGAGAGAGAACAATGAGTAATATATGTCCTTGGGGGAAAGAACCGCTTGGCAATCCAGGCGTGATTTATTGTGTGAACAATCCGAAAAGGAGACGAAGAGAAGCCCAGAATGGCAGAACTTAGGTAGTGGTAGGAGGCAGGACTAACACGAGCATGTCCAGGTAACTGTGGCACGATTTCGCTCGCGGCAAGTTCAGATAATTCTCGGCTCTAAATGTCAGGGACCTGAACTTATCCCAATTCAGTCGTGCTTGCCTCGGAGACAATGGGAAGGTTGGTAAGGCAAGGTGCCCAGGGTACTTGCCTAATCTTGTGTAGAAGGCGCTCCTGGCGCACGTTGATTACCTAGCTCTGACACCATTTGGGTGCCCCAAAGCAAGCACGGCGGGACCGCGAAAGGAGTGCCAGCCTTTGCTGATCTTCTCGATGGTTTCCTGCATGCGCAACCGTCGGGGCTACTACGTATGAGCGGGTATTTAGGGTAGGCAATTAACTTTGATGAAGCCAGGTTGCCTTCCGACGCGACCTCGAGCACTTCTACGATGTCAATGTGCCTGGGAAGTGGAACAGTCTTCTCTGCCGTTCGTTTCCTGTTGGATTATCCTTTTCTCAAATTCCTGTAACAGTGGTGAAAGAAGCACTGGATCTAAATACCTTGCCTATTGCATGATGAAGGGTCAAATTCATCGTAGGGAGCTGTCTTCCGAGGCCATTACGATGAGCACTCTGACATGGGCGTACCCACATTGAAAATACGTTGCAGGCATGTTGTTGGCTTGACTATGTTCATTCGCCATTCCAGAACTCAACCCGACTTGGCCGTGGTTCCGGCCTTTCCCCCAGCCTTGACCCAGTTCGTAAAGTCTCTCTTTTGTTTCCGAACGTCGGCGAAGCCGGGCCGGCTCTCCAGAATTTGAAACGGGTTGCCAACGTAGTCCTTCTCCACCTCCCCGCTGCCCGTCAGGAATCCCATCTCGCCCTCTCGTTCAATTTTGCCTGCCCACACGCGCCATTCGATCGGCCGAAGATTGGGTGCGCCCAAGACCATACCCAGGACGACGATGAGGGTCGCCACGGCCGCTTCGATTGTAATGTCCGCCGGTAGCGACGTGGTGGCTGAGGCAGATGTTGCTAAAGGCGAAGCTGCTCGGAAGGATTGCAGCGCAGAGTGCTCTTGCGCAGAGTAGCAGCTGTTCAACAAAGCAGGTGTCAAAATAAATGCGAGCGAGGCTAGCCGGAGAACGGAACGTGGGAGAGAGAGACTCACGCATGGCCGAGGAGAAGGAGGCCAATGGCCGTGATCGAGCGCGAGATCCACGTCATGATGTAAGAGCGTAATTGACGCGAGCCTGTTGTTGTAATACCGATCAGCTGCTTCAATATGAACACTTGTTTTTGTCGACTGATTTGGTGCCGGAGAAGATTTGAGATTGTCCCAGGCGTACCTTAGCAAGCTCAAGAGCTCAGTATGTGGGGTAGGCGAAGGGCGACGTGCAGGATAGACCAGGCTACTAGCTAGAATGGTTTCAATGTTGAAGTCGATGGCGCCGGGAGCTTTGGCACGTACGTTGCTGTAGCCTCGTTAAAGTGGTTGAGTGTTACTTTGCGGAGAAGATAGTGGACAAACGAAGCTCCTGATAACGGACTAACACAAGGCCAATACCTGGCTTAGTTACATACGGCCGACCCCACGTGTACCGCCGAAGTCCCCTCCGGATTGTCACTCGTGCATTACTACCTGGGGAAACATATCTACGGCTGGGTCTTATTGCCATATCATAAAACCTCGTGCTCACAAGGGATTTCCGACCTCCACTTCGCCCTCAAGCTGCCAGCCATCCCTAGAAGCGGGCCCGAGGGACGTGGCGTCGGGTTTCACAGCGAAGAACGAACGCCATCTCTACTGATCAGTAACCATTTCAGCTCTGGAGACCGCAGGTCTATCGGGATGGCACTGCAA
The DNA here is from genome assembly GCF_030867565.1 of Colletotrichum costaricense. NCBI lineage: Eukaryota > Fungi > Ascomycota > Sordariomycetes > Glomerellales > Glomerellaceae > Colletotrichum > Colletotrichum costaricense. The sequence continues at coordinate 51,382 of NW_026848267.1, read as the reverse complement.
GCTGGAGCAATAAGTAGGCACTTGTGTTTGGAAAGCCTTCAGCTACGGTGTGTGCGCCCTCGATGGAACAAGTCCCGGGCCTCTCTCCTCGTCTTCTCCCCTTTTCTTACTTCATGCTCGCTCGTTTGCCCAAGGACCGCCCTCAATAACATGGTTCATCTCCAGTCTCAACAAAACCAAACAGAAATGAGATTCCCGCCTACGGTCTAAGATACCCAATACTCCTGACGCCCTTCCTTTTCTCGGACAATGTTCAAACAACAGGAGCGAGTCGATTCCGAAGCAAAGCTCCTTCTGCTCATTCTGGTTCTATCCAACTGTTGGTGAAGTGGCTGCTGTCAAGCTCCTCCACTCTCCAACTGCTCTCTGGTCCTCTCAGGATCTGAATTTGAGGGTCTGTCAGAAGACTTTCATCATATCCCATACCATCCATCAGTTCCTGCCTTCCGTCGCCAAAGTTGAGCGGATTCGTCCATCGCGGTAGCATGTGATTGCCATACATGTCGCCGTACGGATGACCTCCATGGCCCATTAGACCCGGATCAATTATCGGATCGATGCCGTCAGGATGCGACATTGGGCCGTAGTGGTCGATGCCGTCGTACCGGTGGTCCATCGATGGTGCTGCGTAGCCCATCGCTGGTGATGGCGTCTTCCTGATGAGCACGTCTTCAACAAAGCCGGTGGCGTCCTGACGCTGTTGGACGCTCTGTTGGTAGTACTGGCCGCCGCCAAGGCCGTTCTGACTATATGGTGCTGGGAGAGGTTTTCCAGGGTTGCTGTAATGGTACATGGACTGTGTCTGCACGCCCAGACCCATGGGACTTGTCTGCAGTGGCGGGTAGTTGTGGAAGATGGACGCTGGTGCTTCGTTCCTGCCGTGTCCGGGTTTCCTCACTTGCCTGCTCCTTGAGCTTGCGCGGCTGCCATTCCATTCCATGTCATCCATGTCGCCTTGGTCTGAGTCCTCTTCTTCTCTTGCTTTGGGTCTTGGTTTCGAAGGCGTGAACTTGTAGCCCGGGTGAGCAAGCTGGTGGTTCGCGCGCTCTTCCTTCGCCCACTCATTAAACTGGTCCCGAATGTGTTCCGGCTCCAAAGGCCAGCCGGCACCGCAGACCTGAGATACAAGTTGATGGTTATTTTGCGTACAGAGGCTTTTGGCGAGGTTCTGATACGCCTTGCGGTACAACATGAAGGCGTTCATCGGTCGCTTGATTCGGCCTGGGGTCTTGCTCTCTTCGACCTCCTTCATCCGTATTTCTGAAGATCGCTGAACATAGGCCCCAATGTCCGCTACTGGGATGTGCGGTTGCTCCTTTGCCAATTCGCTTAGTGGGCTCTTAACGACATCAACCTTTTTGGCAGACTTTGCCCGCTCCTTCTTCTTCTTGGGCGTTGACTTTTCAACACGTGATGCTCTCACTGCAAGGGGCTTGATGGTAGTTGGCCCCTTCTGGATGCTGAGACCGCTACGTGTGGTCAGCCCATCCGGTGGCCTCGACGGCGTGGGTGGCGACGTGTCAGGGGTGCTGTACGGCTGTAAGGAAGCATGTGAGTGTCTGTATTGCCAAGTTGAACAACGAAGTAGCTTACCTGGTGGCTCAACTCCCCGGACATAGGGCCATATATGGAGCTGACGCTTGTGTCATATCCATGACCATACGACTGTCGAGGCTTGTTTAGTACATGCTATATTGACACACGTGGAGCTGAGCTCGGGACGGGACTGCTTACCATCTGACCATCATGTGGGCGATGTGAGTATGGGGAGTGGTGATCGTATTGCATTTCTTGTCGTGGACCAGGCGTACCGTATCGAGAAGGAGTTTGCATGCCTCCCATATCACTCGGGTGTAAGTGCTCTCGCGGGTAGGATGTGGCTCCTTCCGGGCGTATCAAGTGATGCAGTCCGTTCGGGTAGATATCATCGTTCGAGGGAGCAGGAGATGGGGGACCGTTTTGTTCCATCCCACAGAGCTAAAATCAATGAGGAAAGCTGTTGGAATTATCTGTCGTCGACTGCTAACCAGTGTTGGGTCAACAAGTAGCAAGGAGAGGGCGAAGACGGTGGACTGAGAGACGATGAAGCAGACCAAGTGATTTCTCTCGACGTTGCCTGAATCTCAAGTTGTCGCAGATCCTCGGGGGGGTTCTGCTTCTTTTCCTAATTCTGGTGGTTTTGCTCTTGTCTTCACTTGCGGCTGTCTCGGCACTTGTGTATGGGTAAAGTAGTCGTTGGACGACAGGCAAGTGTTGAACTCCGATGGTAACACAAGGCAATGCCTGGGTCAGGTGGCGGATGTGTATGGCAGCAGACGCAGGCTCCCAGGTGAGTAAAGGCGAGAGGGAAGAAGACAGGTATGGCAGCGGTGGAGCAGATGGCTTGAAAGAGGCAGCTGCACCCACAGATTATCTACATTCAGTAGATGTCGAGGAGCCGATGGTGGTGTTAGGCAGGGGGTGGTGTATGCATGAGAAAGAAGGAGAGGGTGAGCTAGGTAGGATGGATCGGACGGGGGAGAAGTAGTAGTCCCCGGTGACCAGAGAGTGGAGGGAGGGCTATAGAGAGAGGCAGAGATACTACGGGCAGCTCGTTCCTGAGAGGCCCTTGTGCCGTTGGCTATCCAGGAAGTACCTGGAGTCTCTGCCTGTGTATGTGTCTCTGATCCGTATGCCTATTGCAGACGCAGCTGCAGCTAGCTGCAAGTATGCAGTGAGTTGCGGTGCAGTGTTGCAGGGACCAGGGATGGCCAAGATGGAGGGCGGGTGAACGAGGTTGCAAGCAGCCGAGAAGCAGGGATTGGTGGTGATCTGGAACCGTTCTCCTGGGATATGGGAAGCAACCACAATGTCCAACTGATGAAGGCCTGGTCAGGCCTGGTCAGGGTCAGGCTTATGAGGGTTGGTAATATGACGAGAGGCCAAGCATGAGAAACTCCATGAATAGCCTGTCTTCTTTCTCTTTGATGGTAGGTGGGGGCGAGAGCAAGTGAGAGAGAGGCGGTAGAGTGCTGATGCTCTCGGGTGGTATCTTCGGGCTTTCTCTTATCGGCTTTGAGTGTTCTTGTTGTTGTTCAGGCGGTTGTTCGCTTCTCGTTGTTCCTCGGTGCTTCTCTTCTCTTTTTCTGCTCGTCTCCGGTGCACATTGGCTATTCTTCTGATCCCCGCTCTTCCGGTCCCAAGATAGCAACGTTGGGTGAAGATGGTGATGGGTTGCCGCCCCGCGTCTCCTTGCCAGCAGGGTTTCTTTCACTTTCTTTCTTGGTCCCTCGGGAGTGCGGCGGTGTTGCAGAGGGGTAGGTGGGGAGTTGAAATGGGAATAGAAGGCAAGGGTGAGCTGAGCTGAACTGAGATGGCTGTATGTGTGGATGATGTGGGTGTGTATGTGTGTTAGAGAGAGAGGGGGGGGAGAGAGCGTGCCAGATGGATGTCTGAGGGTCTCAATCTGAATCGGAATCCGAATCTGAATCTGAATTTCAAGCGAATAAGAGATCCTGGCCGTGCTCAAAGAACCCCAGAGGCATATAGAAAAGGCCAAGGGAAGTCGGTCTTTGTCAGAAGGGAGAACCGATGAGAGGATTCATTCATTCAACCCTTTGCAAGAGGGGAGGGGCGAGATGGGGAGTGAAAGAAAAGCGTTCGGCCGGGCTGGATGGTTTTATGTCTACATGTTACGCATGTGCATCTGGGCAAGTTGGGACTCTGCTTCTTTTGCTTTAGCCTCCCTTCTATGCCGTCGCTGGCTTCTCTGTGTCCGAAAGAGCATCTAGCTGATTGCCGCATTCGGACATGGGGTTGAAAGCGGCGCCGGGCGGCCGTACCAGCCTTACCAAGCCCTCACCACCAAATGGCAACTCATCTGTTGGTGCTGCTGTGTCTGTTTGGCCGTCTTCGGTTAAAGCGAGCGAGAAAGATCCCCGCCCCTGCTAAGGCCGGGGGACGCTGGTGTCCGGTATCCTGGTGTTAGGTTGTGTGTCCATATCGCGAGCTCGGCCATATCGTCGGCTGCCATTATGATTACTCGTGTCAGGCGGTCCCAAGTGGCCAACGCGGCACGGAACCATTGCCATGTTATGCCATGCCATGCCTTGTTCCTACAATGTCTGGGTCCTGGACATGTACACGAAACTGGTCAATGTTGACGGGGGCGGTAAACGACGCAAATACACCAACATGAAATAGCGGCAGAGACGATGTGAGGAGCGCGGTGCGGCACGACATTGCTCACCAACAAGCAACAGGGGATATAAAGACAGGGCGGGCATCGCTGAGGTGGGGAGACACCTTCCTCCCATATGAAGTCTGAAGATGTCTTTCTGCCACAATTGCACGGGTGGTGCTGCATCTGCCTCGTCTGATGTTGCTACCGGCGCGGACGTTCAAAAGTGACGAGACGCATCGCTTCCCTCTTGAACTGACGGCATGGCTCCCATCTGAACAGGGGTTCAGGTCTCGCTCTCTCCCCTCAGCCTTCGTCATTTCATCCCGTTTTCCCCCACCGGTTCACGCTGATAGCCGGTCAGTTCAAGACCAAGATCCATCTTCTGGCAAAGCCATTTACGAGGGAACTCACTCAAGTTCCAACTTGACTGATGGCCTGTTCGCTTCTCCTCGCCCTGTCCTGCACCCTTGTCTTCCACCCATCCTGCTATTTTATCGTGCCCATTCATACATGATTGAGCTTCTGACAGTGTTTACTCTGACAGAGCTTCCCCCTCCACTCACCCCTCCCCTTAGCTTAGCCACGCCTCCCCGGATGTCTGTGCACGTGTTCGTCTCTCCCTCCGCGGCTGAACATGCCTTTTTTTTTTTTTTAGCATGAACACTTATGATGGAAAGCAGGGAGGGAAACACGGTGCAGGATTTTCAAAGTAGTGTCGGGAGAGAGGCCGAAGCAAGGAAGGCCATGCCACAGTCGATATAATATCGTGTGAGGCAAAGATTGACAAAAGGAGTCGATGATGATACAAAACCGCTGGTGACCGGGGATGGAAGATGCGATGTAAATATCTGAGGTTTGTTCAGCTAGAACCAGCCGGATAATCAGGTTGAAGAGCGGCTAGATCTTGTAAGTACCTTGCGTAGCATCAAGAGCAAAATGATCGGCAACGTGGAGCCCTGGCCCGGAGGAAGAAAAGCAACGAGCCCAGAGGATAAAGTTGGGAATGGTGGGAGTGGGAGTGGGAGTGGGAGCGTGGGACGCACTGCCCTCCCCGTCCTTCACCAAGGACCTAACCAACGCAGCACCTCACGCAAGTTGCAACCACGCAAGACGGTTTTGGCAGGGAAGGCGAGGCAGGCAGGCCGCACAGGCAGGCAGGGCCGGCAGGGAATTGGAATGTTTGTTTGCTCCTTCTGCTGCCGGAAGTGTTGGTGGCGTCACTTCTCATTGGTCTTGTCCAGAAACAGAGCGTGGCGCGCATTCCACCTCGCTCCTTCTTTGACTCTTCTATGTCGGTCCTTCCTTCCTGCCATGGTGCGTGGGGATCGGTGCATGTCCGTCTCTCTCTTTCCCGTCTCGTCTTGGGCAAGTACTGACATGCCTACCTACCTTAGGTACCTGACCTTATTCGGTACGTGCCTACTTCAGAAATCTGTTGCTTCTCGTTCCCTCCTTCCGACTTTTTTTGTCTCTTACAGCAGAAGGTAAAGTACCTCAAGGTATTTTCATCTTGGGCGGCGCCTTGGATTCTCCGTCCTTCAACCGAAGCATGAGATACGGAACTCAAATACTTAGGTTTCTCTCTTTTTCCACCAAGGTAATACTGTATGTCATATCTCAAGCCATGGCCAACGTTCTTTTCGCTATTCTCACTCGTCTGACATCCTCACTCTGTTCGTTCGCTTCATCACAAACATGCAGCCCCGGTATCTGCATCGTCAACCGTGCCCTTGCATCAGAACCCGGCCTCGCCATTTCGGGCCAGACCAGCAGATGGCCACGACCGTCCAGCTGGTAAATGAAGACTACCTTACCTTACGGATGGATACCTTGCCCTCCTTTCCAAGAGCCAACCGACAATATTCGAACATACGTAGTACCCTTTCCCCCAGCCGACGTCGGAAGCCTGGCCTTGGTCAGTCGTTACTGGGTGCTCAAGCACCGTGTACACCTCCTCCAATTGCAAAGCAAATTTGTTTCTCGTTGTTTCCCATTCAAACCCACATCAATAGGAAACACTCGCAAATCATCCCCACAGTGACCAGGGCCTGCCCGACACACCCATGATACTCAACGCGCGCAGCAGAAATCGGCATCTGAACTTCATTTTCAATCATTATACATCTGCTCAATCCTTCATCTTGCATAGCACATCATCCACTCAGCAACTATCGTTTAGATTCTCCCCAATTCTGCTACGATGTTCCCCGCTCTTAGTCGTTCTCGGCCAGCCAAGCATCATAAAAAACCATCAGGACCTTCTGATCCTGGGCCAAGACTGAGGTGAGGCATACCTGAGGTACCTACTTAGTGTTGGCCTAACCGGAGAGATGAGAGTTTCCGGCCCATAAGGTTCATATATTCGGCTAGCCCGTTGTATTCCGAAGGATGCCGCCCTCTGCAGAGTGCGGGAGAGCTACCGCCCTCTCTCAGTCAGCCTCTGACCTAGTCGGTCTTCTCTGGCCTCTAGACTCCAGTTCAGCTTCTCCATCTTCCTCGACTTTGGCCATACCGCCATGCTTCCGGACGCCGCAAGAGACTCTGCCCGGTCGTCTGTCATCCGAACCACTTGCCCGTCATTCTGCGCTTGCGGCTTACGCCTGCAAGCTACTTTGCGCCATGTCTTCGTCCGTGCCTCTTGGCTCCAGATCTGGCCCTAGAGCTGGCTCAGAAAATCCCCTAGTCTGCGTCTTAGTGTCTCGTCCTGACTCTTGACGGCGGCCCCATCTCGCCTCTTTTTCGCTCTCTTCTCCACATACGCAGGCACTGGCCGGCCGCGCTGCAGGCACACAGGAACGGCACCGACGGTGGCACGGTGGGATGGATGGATGGTTGGATGCTGCATCCTCAGGCCCCATGTCGATCCCAACGGAGCGCATCCAATGGCATCCGATGATTCCAGCCTCTGGCCCCCTCCAGGTCAAATCTACATACAAACTAATTACCACACTACCCACGAACACCACGTTCTCACACACCAAATCCCCGACTCCCGTAGGCCCCTGCTCTTTGCACCCACTGGCACCTCATCTCCAGACGTCCAAAGGCTACGGATACCGCCACATGCATCTGCGCTTTCAACTCGTTTTCCATTCATGCAAGGCACCTGTTCTTGCAGGAGCCATGCATCACTAGGCTGCTGTAACGGCCCCCCCGGCCGGTCCTTAACTCTTCGTCAGTATCCGCAGGAGGACTACATAGGAGTTGAGAATCAGAAATTCACAAATTTGAGTGAGAGATGACGCCTGGGCCCTGGACTCACATGCCGCCTCCGCCATTCCCACTAGATGGTATCCGTATCGGCGTTTACCTCAGGTCCAACACGACTCGGGCTCATCTTGGCACTGCTGCGAGGTAGGGTGGCTGATCATATATGTCTTCCGGCTCTAATGTAGCCCGCGGCCGTCTCCATTCGCCTCTCCGCTTTTCCGCATGTGCATGCATGGTAGCATGGGCACGCATGCCTCATGGCAGACGTGCAGTTTTCTCTGGAGACTGTCCTTTGCCCTCCTCTCATGCTCTTCGCTCATTTGCTTGCTCATATAATTCTGTTCAGGTCGTGCAGCCGGAAGCCATGCGGCGAGGTTGTGCCGAGGTGCAAGTCCACTCTCGACTACCTCCCTTAAAGTCACCATTAAATCAAGGACGCCGTTGCTCTCCAACCCAAGGATGGCAATGTGCCATCCCCGGTGATAGCACACAGCGACGGCAGGGTGCGACCCCCCGTGGTCCCGTAACGTAAGCGTGGGGGAAAACACGCCAGTGGACCGTGGTGATGATAGACCACCACACGTCTACGATCATCTGTCATCTCAACAGCCCGAGACATCCCTCGAGACCAACGGGAAAGAGATGTCAAGGATTTGTGCCATGTCAGGCCAGGCAAATACAGCCGAAAATCACCCTGGTTATGCCTGTCCTCGTAGGCCCGTCTTCCCCGTCCTCCCCATGCAAGACATGAGCGAACCGATACATAGGTTGCCGCTCAAACCATTGCCCAAGCCTGTCTAAAAGCTTAGACCATTGGTTCGTTGATCGTGAGACTAGATGTGATTTCTGACTTTGAGTCATCAACCTGTTGTCTTCCAGACAATCCAGATACGGCCTTGAGAGGAAGTCATCGTAGCTGGCTCCGGTGCAGCTGGTTGTGCTCTCTCCCAGAAAGAGCGGTTCACCTCTGAGACCTGCAGCGGCATATCTAGGGCCGCATCGAACTACATTTAAACGCATCTCAAGAATAGCTAGCGTGTACTGCTGCTCGTGCAGCTTCATCTGACCTGGGACACGATCAGTCTCTTGTACAGGATACTTGTTGCCATTCGCATATCCCTAAAGAAACGAACCCGGTTAATATCCCCAAACCTGAGGCTCGATCTCATTCGCAGGGATAGCAGTATTCCCCGCCATTTTGTCTCTAGCAATGACCTAGATCACCTTCACATGAGCTCGTGTTGAGGAAACTTTTACTCGTTACTACCTGAGGTATCCTATGCAGTCGTTCGTCATACAAGTACTATCCATACACATCCAAACAGCCAAGTCATGTCCACTCTGTGGAAGGGTCATAACAATTCAAGCACCAGGCAGAGCCTATGACATGGCTCCCATACTTCTTATACAGGAGTGACCCCGCGTATTCATCGACTCAGCTGTCTTACGCACGCCTCGGACTCTCTGTCGCCTCAAAGCGCATTTGGACTTGCACCTGGAGGCTGTGGCCGTCGGACTGGCTCCGCAGGCTTGATAGGGGGCGTCAGAATCTGATGACGTGGGGACGGCGAAAGCGTCGCCACAGGCGGTAGGACGGCAGGGAGGGCAGGCGTTTTGATGCTTGGGGGCTGCGGACGGGGCGCCGGGGGAGAATGCTTGGTCGGAGAAAGTCCACCCTCAGGAGCGGGCAGTGTGAATGATGAGTGTGCCGAGCCCGGGATGCCATGCTCGCGGCTGATGATGGGCGTGGCAAGCAGACTGGAGTTTCCATGTCTAGGCGATGAGACGTCCCGCGGTGCTGGTGTGGTTCTCGCCCGCGGTGGGCTTGCAGGCACATGGTCGTGACCGTTCGCCAAGGACTTCTCAGCAGTAGCGTCACGATGAGCTCGCCCATCATCAGCATCATCGTTCTCAGCCTTGGGTGTTTTTGGTTCCGGGCTGGTCTCCTTGGCTCCATTTATCCCTAGAGGTTGGGTCGGTGATCCAGAGCGGCGGCTAGTGATCGCAGACTCTGATAGTGCCCCAATGTCTTGCCCGAGCACCGATTCCCCCCTCGATGGAACCGACCTGTCATGGCCTGTCGGACTCAACTGGCGGTCGCTCTCCTTTGACGGCTGCTTCGCAGGCGAGGACGCCACGTCAGCTGGGCGGTTTACCTTGAGCTTGATAGTCGTCTTTGGTTTTGCCGCAGCCTCTTGCTCACGCCGCTTGCATGGTTGGCAGACGAAATGAAACTCAGGCTTCTCAGCTTCGGTCTCGCTAATGCCAAGGCATTTGCTGTGCTGCCAGACGTTGCACTTCTCGCACGCCACGCTATGTGTGCCGTCGTCAACCTGGCCGTAGACACCGCAGATGCAATCGAAGATCCAGTCTTCCTCCTCGTCTTCTAGCTCCTCCAGTGCTCGCATGTTCTTCTCTATCTCGGCTTGCAGCCGTCGCTCCGAGATACGACCCGAGCCATTGCGGTTGTCTTCTGAAAGCTGAGAAAGTTCGCGTTCATGTTGTAAGCGACGAGCCTCCCGTTCCTTCAGCCGTTTCTCTCGGGATATCAGTCTGAGGTCCCGCTCTTTTTCGATCTTGAGCTGTTGTTGCTCTTGTTTCTTTGCTGCGGCCCGTTGGACTTGAATGACCTTGGCCTCTTCCTGAGCCTTCTCTTCTTGCTTCTGCTGCTCTGCCTTATTCGCGATGCGGCTAGAACGCTTCGCATTTGCCATCTTAGCCAGACTCAACAGTTCTCTCTCTCGCTGCTGCTCCTTGCGCTTCCTCGACTCCTCCTGCTTCTCTAGGATAGGAAGTAAATGCTCTTGCAACTGGTCTCGCAAGACCTTCTCGTTGTCGTCCTTAGTTTTGTGGAAAGACGCAATGATCTCCTGTACATCTTCCAAGCTGACAGCGAGGCATTCCCATTTCATGCTGCCGAGGCCAGTGTCCTCGGTCGTGTCCCCGGAAGCATCGGTCGGTTCATTTACAGACTGGTCCGCATGATCTGTACCGTTTGGTGCAGAGAGGCGCCGTCTTTTATTTGAACGGGATCCGTATTTCGCAGCTTTGGCCTTCTTCTTGGGAGTAGGTGGGTTTGGCGGTTCAGTCATTCGATAGACTCTATTGTCATCGAGAACAAAATACGTCCGATCGTCTTTGTCCCAGCCGATGGGCTCAATCCGCTGTACAAGCCTGTTAGAATACCAAAGCATAGCAGATGAACTCCTGAGTACTCACCCAGCTAGTCTGATCAATGTCCTTTTGTTCTTCCATCTTCTCCCTGACGCGCTCGGGGCGAGCCATGACCCATTGTGTCATTTGTTGAAGAATTCGTACCTGCGTCTAGGTTAGACACGTTGCACCGACTTAGAGAGTAACCATGCATTTACCTTGGTCAAGACATCGAAGTCTGTGAACTTGGCTGCGATTTCTTCTGTGCCAAAGGGGTTCTTCTCAGGTGTCCTTGCCAAGTATTGCCTTCGCGTGTACTCGTCAAAGAGCTCGTGTCTACGACATGTTAGCATGGGAAGTCCCAACATGCGACAAGCGACATCAACAAGGCTCAATAACGTACGTGAGGCCACGATGCGACGAAACGAACTTCAGTAAGGCGAGACCGATATCCTGGAGAACAGGGGCATTCGGCTTCAGGCATTCGGTCTCGATGTCCTAGAAGCGAGCAGTCAGTAAGTGGTAGCGCCCACGCAATATTGAGTTAAGGCAAAGAATCGCATACCTCTGTATCTAGGTTATCATCAATCTTGACCACCTTGCCAAAGAGATAGATCCACTGGCACAAATTTGCGAATTGCCATTGATTCCGTAAGCGAAGGAGCAGAGAGTCTTCTTCTTTTAAGCCATTCTCAGCCTCCTGCAGTGTCCTTTTGCGAGATGATACCATGGTTCTGCTTGCGTTCTGCGTTGATGCGCCAAGGCGGTCGAAGGAGGAATCGATGCGGCCAGAAATCGTGGGGCCTGATGATGCTGCGTGCTTGCTGGTGACGTCTTGGGTATACTTCAAGACTGTCGCGTCATTGATACGATATAGTCGCGCAGTGAAGCGCCGATGAAATCAAGGTCTCGAAGAGGTATGTTCGAATTGGGGTAGGAGGTCGGCCGTCGATCAATCGAAGTGTCTGCGGGTCAACTGTATGGAAGGGATCGTGAGGTGGTGACGAGCGGCTGATGGTATGGACCAAGACGAAAGCTGATCGAGGAGGGGGAAAAAAAACCCGAGGTGGGAATTCGAGTGAGTCAAAACGGAAGTAGAATGCTGGGGGAGTTGTTCAGTACTAGAAAGTAAAATAATGGCAAGGCGAGGCAAAAGACACGGGATGAAGTCGAGTGGATGCAATCAAATTACTCTACTTTCTGGCGTGGATGGACGCCGAACGTCAGTGCTACAGCCTACCTTCCTCGATCTTGTCTGGTCTGGACGCGTTTGGGCCGTGGCGTAGGTATCTAAGGTGCAGGCGCGTGGGCGCCTGCCCGGCGGGTGGCATCGAAAACGGGTCCAAGCTTGTGCGCAGGGAGCCTTCTCTACTAAGGTAGGTACCATAGCATTACCTAAGGCAGAGTTACATAATACACTCACGGAGGACAGAACGGGGCAGAACGGGGGGATCAGGACGGAGGTTGGATGCACCGGCCGGTGATGCTCGGGAAGGAGTGGGTCCATCGGGAGCACTATCCTTTTGGCCTTGCTCTCGTGGCTCTCTTTCTCTCCCTTCCCGGGCAATTTTCACCATCCTTCCTCGCATCTTGGCAATCACCCCTGCTGCGATCAAATATCTACCTGATGTGGGCCCAAGGCAAGAAGAAAATAAGAAGAAGAAGAAGAAGAAGAAGACGCTCTACGACCATGTGTGTACTCGCGTCTTATTTCCTGGATTTACTTATCTGCGAAGTCCCTTGATGTTGATGCTCATGGCATTCATTCAGATCACGGCTGATGGCGATGAGCATATTTAGGACCTTGCAACAATATTACGTAGCCATACTCCACAGCGTCGGCCGGACGTAGCCGACACGAGCTGGGCATTGGGCACTTTGCCGTGCTTGCCAGCGACAACCCGAGAAGTAGAATTTCGGGGGGCAAGTGTCCCCATCAGCACAGGGCAGTGACTATTGGCTAGCCCTATCAGAAAACGACCGGACTGGACAGTTGAAAGTCCTAGGTGCTGACAGTAGGTACCTTAGGTACGACTGAGGCAGAAGGCACACTACCTATGTACCACGAGTTTGCGGAAAGCTGTTCATGCGTGTGCCGTTCTTCCCTTGGCTGCCGTCTCATCCCCGTCCCATCGTCTCAGTCGGAAGTCTACGTAGGAAGATCCGAATGCCGCATTAGACCCTAGACAGTATTAGGAAGTAGGAAGCCCAGCAAGACTTCGTATCCTCTGCTGCTCTGCATGAGCCCTGCAGCAAGTAAGGTTCCCGGGGCTCACCTCGCAACCTGGCAGTTTCGAGACGGGCTGAAAGGGAAGGGTGAAACACGCCCACGGCTGGATACACACTGTGCTGATACTTTTTCGGCCCCTGACGGCGCCCCATGTTCTCGGGACCCGAATCAACCTGGAAGCCTCTGCCAGCGACCACTGACCACTGCCTGCCTCCTTGTCCTCCAAAGTGCCTGGGTACTGCTAGTGCCTGGGAACTTCAACGGTTAGACAAGTACTTACCATTCCAGCTTGCCTTGTGGGGGAGAACCCCTGCCGCGCCAGCCGTCTTGGGGAGTCAGCCATGGATAAGCTGAGAATAGAAACTCCTGTCTCCGACTGCCCGCCTTGTGGGGGCACCGATGACAAGTATCCTTACAGTGCTTTTGATTTTAGGCACTCAATCCGCCATGGACAAGGTGCCTTAGTCAGCCTATGCCTCTTTCTCCTTCATTCCATCACCTCGTCGGGGACTTCGATACGAAGAAACACTCGACAGCATTGGTATTGTTCCCTCGCTCTTTTCCTCCCTCGTACAACGAACGCGGACCACAGGACGAAATCGCAAACGCACCGCCCCGCTCACGACGGAAACACAGAGTCCACACTGTCAGATTGGTAGCGTTCGAAATCACGACGCCAGACCCTCTCTACAGGCATCCAAACCTCGACTCTACGACCGACGCACCGTCTGTTGCCCATCGGGGACATTTCATATTCCCACACAACGAGCCCACCGCACTGTCGGAACTTGCGATTTAATCCGTTCCATTCGATCCGACATCTGGCAAAACGAATTGTCGTACGCGACGCTATTTCGCACTACGACATGTTCGCAATCTTTTACCGGCAATAGTTCTGGACATGCGATCCGTGGGCTTGGCCACCCTCCGACCGGCACACAAAGACAGCCACTCCTTCTGCTCGCCCACAACGGCAGTATCTGTCTGTTAACACGCGGCTACACTTCATTGACTGCACCAAGAGCAGCGATCCAGGCGCAAATCGAACCCAGATCCTTCGATGCAAAGCAACAACCCCTACTCCTACGAGATGAGCTCGCGACAAGACGAGTCCTCGGGCTCTGGCAGGGAGGGTCTGCAGGCAGACTCCCAAGCCGAATCTCAACGCGGCCGTCGAGGCCAACCGCAAATGTCTGCTAACGGACTCGGTCTTTCAACATATTGGGAACAGCCCTATGCTCAGTCCAACAGTTCCGGAGGCCCTGACTCCCCCATCGATGCTTCAGCATTACAATTCGCCTTACCACCTGATATTAATCAGCCTCCTCCATTTCCCCGATTAAACTCGCCATCTCTCGACTCCCTCGACCGACCGTCACCATACTTCGAAGAGGCTACAAACCCCGATTACTATGAGGATAGGGTGCCTCTTACATCCAGGGCCCAGCCCATTTCCGGCTCTCTAAGCGCAAATGTGGGGGACGCTCAGCCGAGAGATAGTTTCCAGACAGTATCCGACATCGACAACGCGCCACCAAGGACGCGGGATGCAAGATCGCTCGGGTATGACTTGGAACCTGGCGGCAGACGTCCAAGCTATGGGGCGACACTGAGCCCGGGAGGGGAGCAGCGACGCTCTCGCTCGCCCTCTACTACTGGCGCCCTCCTCAGGGCGGGCTCCATCATGAGGGCCATGTCTCAGCGTGTTGTCAATATCAGTGGTGAAGGTGAACTTGTGGACCATCGGACATCGCGGAGTCGATCTCCGTCACCGGCCCCGGACCGCCGTCAGCAGCTACACAACTCTGCTCAGATGTTCACCGATACCTCCTACCATTCCAATCTCTTCCAAGTACCTGAGAAGGGTCCCGAAGGGGAGAATGTATTCGCTGATCCTCCTCCGCCCATGCAACAACGGGTGCCGATGCAGAATCCTCTTAAAGGAAAGTCTTTAGGCATCTTTCCTCCCACTCATCCGATCAGAACGAAGCTATGCGATCTGCTGGTGCACCCGTTCACTGAGCCCTTCATTCTCATACTTATAATCCTTCAAGCTACTCTTTTGGCCGTGGAATCGGCTCCAGATGTCTTCACGAACCCGCGGCCAGCCTCATGGGGAGTCACCTGGATTGATTGGGCGATTTTGGTACTGTTTATTATCTTCACACTCGAGTTGATTGCCCGTATTTTGGTCTCCGGTTTCCTCTTGAATGCCTCCGAGTACAGCACCATCGATCGCCAAAAAGGAGTCCGAGCAGCGGTTGTCGATCAGTACAGAAATTTGTTCCAGCCTCAGCGGCAAAAGTCTGTTAAGGCTCCGCGACAACAAATTCACCTTGGCCCCTCAGCTTTTCAGCGGTCCTTCACAATCATGCAGGGTCAGACTCTGCCACAGACTGTCGAGGAGCAGCAAAGGTATCAACTTGCCCGACGAGCATTCTTGCGGCATTCATTCAACCGGCTTGACTTCCTCGCTGTTGTTGCCTACTGGATCTCCTTTGCGCTGAGAATCACTGGCGTCGAAAGTGAGAAGCATCTATACGTCTTCAGGATGATTTCGTGTCTTCGTATCTTGAGACTGCTTGCTTTGACGAACGGCACAGCGGTTAGTAATCCTGCCCTACCCCTCTCAAGTGCGCCACTAATTGAATAATCAGATTATCCTTCGAAGTCTGAAAAAAGCTGCACCGCTGCTTGTACGAGTCGCCTTCCTAATCACGTTCTTCTGGATACTGTTTGCCATCATTGGAGTACAAAGCTTCAAGGCCAGTTTGAGTCGGCAATGTGTCTGGCTTGACCCAACAGACCCGACTAATAAGGAGAAATCCTTCACAAATGACATGCAGTTCTGTGGAGGATTCCTCAACAACGATACTGGGGAAAGCATGCCCTGGGTCATGATGGAAAATGATGGTATTCTGGACAATTTCAGAAACGGCAGCAAAGCCGGAAAAGGCTTCCTTTGTCCTCGTGGCTCGATCTGTCTTCAGCAAGACAACCCATTCAACGGCACTGTCAGCTTCGACAATATTGCTCAATCACTAGAAATGGTGTTTGTCATCATCAGTTCCAACACCTTCTCCGACGTCATGTACTACACAACCAACTCCGATTACCTTCCCGCAGCTCTCTTCTTCGGCGCCGGCATCATGATTCTTATGCTTTGGCTCGTCAACTTGCTTATTGCGGTCATTACGTCTTCCTTCCAGGTTATCCGAGAGGAAAGTCGGGCGAGTGCTTTCACAGCTCCCGAAGAGCCACCGGCGCAAGAGCCCATGGACGAACCGCCTCAGAAGGTGCCTGCCTTGCAGCGAATCTACGACAAGACGTTTCTGCTTTGGATTGCAGTCATTGCCTTCGGTCTCATGGCCCAGTGCTTCAGGAGTTCCAAGATGTCTAAAGAACGCGGGCAGTTCATTGACTCGGCCGAGGTTGCTGTCACTATCTTGCTGGACATTGAAATCATCATACGTTGCGCCGCAGGCTGGCGTTCTTTTCACAAGAGCAAGCGTAACCTCATCGATGCGGGCCTCGCCATCATCACAACCATCATCCTGATCCCGCCAATCCGGAATTCTGGAGAAACTTATGCCTGGCTGACAGTCTTCCAAATTGTACGAGTCTACCGACTTGTCTTGGCTGTACCAATGACCCGGAAACTTATTGTCATGGTCCTCGGAAATTCGAACGGTATTGCCAATTTGATGTTGTTCGTCTTCTTAATCACCTTTCTTATGGCGATTTTGGCGGCTCAACTGTTCAGAGGCGAGATACCAAGTCACAGCGATAGTGGCGACCTCAACGAGGTCTCCTTCTTCACTGTCTACAACTCCTTCCTCGGCATGTATCAGATCTTGTCGAGTGAAAACTGGACTTCCATGCTGTACAACGTCACTTCTTACTTGAATGAGCACGATACGGGCTGGATTGGCGCTGTTTTCCTGATTGGCTGGTTCATCCTGTCGTTCTTGATTCTCGTCAATATGTTTATTGCTGTCATTCAAGAAAATTTTGATGTTTCTGAGGATGAGAAGCGCCTCGAGCAGGTCAAGGCCTTTCTCCAAAGAAAAGAACTGGGCAAATCCGCTGGTAACCTCACGCTATCAAACATCTTTACTTTCGGCAAGGCTAGACGGAGAAAGGATCCTCTGGACTACGGTCCTGCCATGATGGAAATGCTTCTCAAGGACGCCGTAGTGCACGAATTCCTCGATGATGCCGCAGATATGCCGCAGGATACACCCAACGAGGAACGTTCGCCTACAAGGGCTCAAACGCATCACGTTGGTGAGGTCAGGCCTGGTTTCTTGTCTTCAATGTGGGGGAAGTTTAAGTCTATATTCAGCAGCAAAGACCCGAATCCGTTCTACTCGAATCTACGGTTCGATGGTCCCAACGATACTCTTGATCCGCGGCAAATGGCACGGCAGGCGGTTTTCGCCACATCAGCGCGCAAGAAAGCCCAGCGGGACTATCTTGCAAGACACCCCAATTACAACAACTCGCTATTCGTCTTTACGCCCAATAACCCTATCAGGCGGTTCTGTCAAAGAATCGTTGGTCCTGGCCGAGGAAATGAAAGATTCGAAGGTGTCGAGCCTAATAAGATTGCCTGGTATACTTCCTCAGCTTTCATCTACGCATGTATCGTTGCAATGGTCGTCATTGCTTGCGTCACAACACCGCTTTACCAAAAGCAATACCAAGCCGAGCATCCCGAGTTCAGCATTACGTTTTGGTATGTCTGGACGGACTTGGCATTTGCCACAGTCTTCTCGGTTGAGGCTGTAATCAAAGTCGTCGCGGATGGCTTTTTCTTCACGCCGAACGCCTACTACCGGAGCTCCTGGGGATTCATCGATGGCATAGTGCTCATCACCTTGCTCATCAATGTTGGTACACTTCTCGCCAACGATGGCGCCGTCTCTAGAGCCATTGGTGCATTCAAGGCTCTTCGTGCTCTACGCCTGCTCAATGTCAGCGACAGCGCGAGGGATACTTTCCACTCACTCATCGTAGTTGGCGGATGGAAGATCCTCAGTGTAAGCTTCACCTCCAAACCCACAAGCAATCTTTTTCTCACTGATTCTACAGGCTGCGTTCGTGTCCATCTCCCTGCTAATCCCCTTCGCCATTTACGGACTGAATATCTTCAACGGCCAGATGGTTAAATGCAATGACGGAGATGACTCCATTATGCTCATTTCCGATTGTTTTGGCGAATTCAACAATACACCCTTCAACGACGATTGGCCCATGTTGGCGCCACGTGTTCCCTCCAACGACTATTTCAGCTTTGATGACTTTGCAGCGTCATTGTTCGTCCTCTTCCAAATTGTCAGTCAAGAGGGTTGGACCGATGTCATGTTCGCGGCACAGGCAGTCACAGGGCTCGGTAATCAGCCCAAAGACCTCAACCGTCAGGGAAATGCCATGTTCTTTGTTGTCTTCAACCTGTTGGCCACAGTCTTCGTCCTCACGCTGTTTATCTCAGTGTTCATGCGCAATTATACGGAGCAGACTGGAGTTGCCTTTTTGACAGCTGAGCAGCGGTCCTGGCTTGAACTACGAAAACTGTTACGACAGATTTCTCCGTCCAAGAGCTCATACAATGAATCAGAGAAAACTTGGAAGAAGTGGTGTCACAAACGCGCCATAGAGAAAAGGGGCAAATGGTATACAGCCGTCACCTACGTCCTCATATGCCATCTCCTACTCCTTCTACTCGAGTATCACGGCGAACCACAATGGTGGACAGACTCTCGGGATGGACTGTTTTTGGCATTCACGCTAGTCTACATGGCCAACATTGCCATCAGGATCATTGGTCTTGGCTGGGCCCGGTTCCGAAGGAGCTCATGGGACTTATACTCGCTAGTAGTTGTCACCGGCGCGTTCGTCTCTACATCCGTGCTCATCATCAGCAGAAATAGCGATACGTATGTGCAGCTCCACAAGTTTTTCCTTGTGGCCATCCTCCTACTTCTTATCCCGCGGAATGATGCTCTCGACCAGCTATTCAAAACGGCTGCTGCAAGTTTAACAACAATTGGAAACTTGCTCGCTACCTGGCTTGTGTTCTTCCTGGTTTTCGCCATTGCTCTTACACAAGCATTCAGTCTGACGCGCTTTGGCGAGAATGAAGAAGCCAACGTCAACTTCCGCAGCGTGCCTAACGCCCTGATTCTTCTATTTAGAATGAGTTGTGGTGAAGGCTGGAACCAGGTCATGGAAGATTATGCGACTATCGAGCCGCCGCTTTGCGTTGACAACGCCGACTTCTTTAACAGCGATTGCGGTAGCAAACCCTGGGCTCGTTTCCTCTTCGTTGCATGGAACATTCTGAGCATGTATATCTTTGTCAACCTTTTCGTTTCTCTCATCTATGAGAGCTTTAGTTACGTATACCAACGGTCTAGCGGATTGGCTGCGGTAGACCGTGATGAGATCCGGCGCTTCAAGGAGGCGTGGCGGAGCGTCGATCCTGCCGGGACCGGCTTCATCAGCAAGGATGCATTCCCCCGACTTCTAGGAGAGCTTTCTGGAGTGTTTGAAATGCGCATCTATGATGCCGACGATTCGGTCAGGCAGATCCTAGAGGATGTTCGCAACGATGCCTCGACATCTGGAGCACGCCACATGTCTATAGCTTCTGCGAGTAACTACAGTGCGGGCATTGACATCCAACGACTCAATCGGAGACTCGCACAGATTGACGTTGTCAAGGTTCGCGAGCGTCGCCGTCGGTTCAACATCTTTTTCGAGGAAGTCATGGTCTCTGCGGACCCCGACAAAGGCATTTCGTTCACTTCTGTGCTCATGATTCTGGCCCACTATAACATCATCAATGACAGCAAGAGTTTGAAGTAGGTACTTCCTCATCGACCATAGTCACTGATCAGACTAACAATTCTGCAGATTGGAAGAATTCTTGCGAAGGCGTGCTCGGCTACAGAGAGTGGAAGAGGAGGTGCGGCGCAGGGTCGTTCTTGGCTTCTTTGACACATTGTGAGTTTCCTCGATGACTACGGACTATAGAGTCCCATGACTAATGACATCATCTCCAGGTACTGGACTCGCAAGTTCAAGAAGCACATTGACATGAGAAAGTCGGCGAGGATGACTGCTATTCCCCAGCTCGACATCCCTCACATTCTTGTTGACGATGATGATACACGCCACAAGTCCTCGCCGGTGGCCGGAACCGGACAAACGAGGTCAGCATTGCTGACAGTGGAAGACGCTCACAAATCGGTACACAATAGCTGGTCTGGACCAGGGCCGACAGATACGTCGGACGGCGACTACCAGCACCCGCTCAGCTTCCCGAGATCTGGGCCTACAACGCCGAGCCACCAATCGACGCATTCTGCTTTCAGCTTTGAATTGCAAGAAGGAGGCCAGACTTCAGCTCAGAGCAGTAGAAGGGGAAGTGCTGTCACACCACAGAGCCCTGTCAGCCCCGCACAAGTTAGCAACATGCTGGATGACTCTATTTGGCTTGAGAGTATTCGGAGAACTGCAACAGTACGGAAATCGGTCCGAAAATCCGATTGGAGTAGATAGATGCACCAGAAAGTGGTGCGTGGTGGATTTTGTTCCTTCAGCGACGGCGTTTAGGTTTGAGATGAAGACGTGTCATCGATTCTGGGCGTAGCTCCTAGACCATTTCTAAGCCACGAGAGGCATGAGCACCATGAACTTTTCGATTTTTATGTTTGATAGAAAGATAGACGAAGCAACTTGCTCATGGCTTTGGTTGATACTTGCAGCATGATGACAGTTATGATCAAGCAAGGGCTTCGTAGATTGCACGTAGGGTAGTGTAGCTAATGCGGAGGATATCATGAACACGTATTTCGTGTGAAGAAAAGTGAGCACCCGTATTGTCAATCTCGCTGTCCCAGTGTCATACACAAATCCTACGATCATTCTCGACTCTCGTTAGCGAAGACGGTCGATGTTAATCTAAGACATGTCTCCGATGCACAGTCATAGTTGACTGCACTCGGGCCAGACGGATTAATGCCCCGCTTTGACGTTGTGACCAGACTTGGACGCTTAGAAAGAAGAGACCAGTTTTTCGTTCATCTGAAGACGATGATCGCAAAGTCCATCGCAAAGGGCGATTTATTCCCAGCGACGACAGTGACGGGAACGGCATGACGTGACTGCAAATATCAAGCTTACCAACTCGTACCATCTTTTGCTAGTGTAGCAGAGGACCCTTTAAGATTGAAAGCTTCTCCATGCATTGAGAGGTTTGCTCCCGTTCGTACACTTTCTCGTGATTCTTTCGTCTCGGGTTTAGACATCAAAACAGTAACGTTTGCTTGGCAGGCGTCAAAGAGAGGTTAAACTTCTTGCGCATGAACAGAGCATCAGAACGATGTGGATTTCCTTCTCCGGAATTACGAATCCTTGCCCATCCCTTCTCCCAGGATTGAAGAATCCGAGGGCTGAAGCTGTATGTTTTCTCGAGCATCTTATAGAAGGATTCTAGAAAGTTTCCATCCTCGATGCCTTTGCACCCTGCTCCAAAAATGCCCTGAACAAACGAGTGCGCTCTCTAGCGAAAAAGATTGAATAAAAGAAGCTGGCCAGTATCAAGCCATCACTTTCAGTATATATAATACGGGATTACGAGCCGTCAACAGTGAATGGATTTGGCTCTTGGCGGAATGACGGATAAATTGAGTTGCAACAGTGCCAAGAACGCCGCTTTTGACATTGAGGAATGCCTCTTGGCTTCGATACCTGGCCCTAAATTCAGTAATCTTGTGTCTTGGGCCTTGCCTTGAAAGCCGGCAGTAAAAAGATCAGACGGGACGACATAGAAAAGAAGCTTCATCAACCGTCACCCATCGGGGTCGAACATGGTTCCGGGGGTAGGCCTCGGGGAATTGATAAAGTCCTAGTGTAAAGACGGGTCTGAGTCTCGTATTTCGTGACTTTCATGTCTCGTCTCGTCCGGTGTAGGCCCTGGTCTGGTCTGGTCTTGTCCGTGTCTCGTCGTCGCTTGGCACTTCCTCGTTTCATCTTCGCGAATGTTTCAATATGCCCCTCCTCTCCTACTTTGTCCGTCCTGGGCGCACAACTGGCTGTCTACTTTCTGACGGGGAGATCGGGGGCCATCGACAAGATTGAGAGAGATTTTTCGTTTGTTGCACGCTTTCACTGCTTGTAGTATTATCCGGACTCTCACTCGACACTCGTCTACACAGACGTGGGCACGATTTGCAACGATAGGGTATGGACAGGACAGGGGTATGGTGAGGGGATACCCAGGGGTGGCCTTGTTTCCAGTGTTAGTGAGCCCATGTCCCATCACGTTATTCCTCCCCTCTCCTAGCTTTTAATCATGAGATCGACGGATGCCCCCCGAAAGAGAGGACACTTGGACATCTGTTTTGCCGGAGGATCAGTTAGGAGATGTGACAGCAAAGCGATTAGGAGAGTGAAGATCCTGGATTTGGAGAGTTTGATGCGTGTGATGGCGTTTGTGATTCGGGTATAACTTCAAAGGAACGGACGAGCTTCCTGTTTAGTACTCAGAACAACAACACGAGGTTTGAGATGAAGAACCGACAGGAATATGACCTCTTTGATGTTACCTGTCCGCCGTACAGTGCCCTGATGGAACATGTTCTCTGTAATTAGCTTCAACACCACACCCACTACGGGTATCGGCAGTCCCTTTTTTTTTTTTTTTTTTTTTTTTTTTCACCTGTGTCATTTACGATGCAATGGGAAGACCATATAGATAGACTGCCACAGTCTCCCCTAGATTGATATGCCCTTTTTAGCATATAATATCGTGGGCTTATATGAGTAAGTCTCCGGGCAGGCCCAAGAATATTCGTGGCAGAGCATCGCCACAGTGGCTCAGAGAGTTCTTCCAGAAGGCTTCGACACCCACATCACGGGCTTTCCGCCGCGTTGGCAACAGCCATCCTCGTCAAGGGAAAACGCTGGTGCGAACGAGTGGCACGAACGCCGCGCTATGGCGATGAGCACGTTATGCGGTTGCGGTCAACCGTCCAGCGGTAGCCATCCACCACATAGCGCACATGCCTGTCCATAGCTTGCCCTTCAACCCTCCCAGGCTTGAGGCTATGGGTTTGGGCAATGCTCGGTTCTTATTTTGGGAAAGATGGCATTATTGAAGCCTTGCACATAAGTAGCAGCGGATTATCCGGATGGAGACATACGCACGGCGCTGAGGCTGAGGAGGGTGAGGTGTTTGTACGTAATCGTGGCCACTCACCAACTTGTAAGTCCCAGAACTGTCGTCAGGGTCAGCGTCAGCATCAGCGTCAGCCATGAAGCACGCATGACATCGGCAATTTCGTTGGCGGGCGCCCTTGAAACAGCCGTGCGTTCTTTGTCTGCACCGCTAGGTTGTCTGGCTGTCACTCTGTCCCCCCCTGACGCCTACCTAATCCAGCACTACTCTTCCAGTCTTCGTATCTTACTAGACTCTGCTCTCCAAAGTCATTGATCCGATGTATTATCTTGGCCCCCGTGTCAGTAGAATCGTAGCGACGATGCGTGGGGTGGTACATTGAGGGATGGACGCTCACCGCCTGTGCGTTAACAGACTTTTTTTTTTTTTTTTTTTTTTTGGCAGTACGGAGTACGGGTAGCTCTGAAGTCGGTGGAAAGCCAAGATAAGCCAAGCCGAGAAGGCCGTTCCGTACCCGCCCGTATCCTTCCCATACTTTTACCGCAGGAACGGTACCTAAAGAGGTACGAAGAACTCAAGGTACCCCAAGGGAAACTCATCCCTTGCTCCTGGCCCCCCCTGACGACGATCACACAATGCAGCCAATTGGGACTAAAGGAGCAGGAGGCTGCTACATACCTCAGACTGCCTTGCACCGGCTCCTGGGGCATCTCTTGCACGTTACAGAGCACTCGTTGCCTCTTGCCCTCGCGTGCTGCTTCCATAAACCGCTGGTTCTTGCTCTGGATCCGTGACTGTCTTCCTTTACTGGGTATGTAAGCCAGAATCTACGGATACTGAACGTATCTCTCGTTGAGAAGGTGGTGCGCAGGTACGGCATATGCGGCACGCCATCTCATATCTCATGTGGTCTTTCGGTCTCCCACCGGCCCCTCAGTCTTCTATCGATAGAAATCCGTAAACAAGTCTATCATGTCAGAGAAAGACGCTGCCTCAGTATCTATCGCAGTAACAGACTACCGAATTCTTCGATCAAAGTTCATCCGCCAAGCAATGGACGGGCTCAACGCCAGGTTCGACATCCTCGTCCAAGTTGGACCGGTCCAGTCTCATAGACTGAATCTCAGAGCTCGTCAAGTTACCCAAGACGACTCCCAAAACATGCCGTTGCCTACGTACTCACACGCTGCCGTGCAGGCAGAAGGCGCATATCTGCGCCCGTCGTCTGAACAACTTGTCTTCGAGCATCCAACACCGGTGGCATCCATGCATCTCTTCTTCCCAAGTTCCCACCGCATTGCTCGTCACCAAAAGAAGGCAGCGTCCTGATGCCACACCTCGCATTGATGCCGTCTGCGTCACACCCCTGAACCTCAAGCCCGTTTCTCCATACTATGTATACATCCTTGGTATTTGAACCCTTCTCACACTTCTTAATCCTCCGCATATCCTCACTCCCCTGTCCACCTCCTAGTTGCCTTCCCTGCCCATCCTTTCCACCTCCCGCGGCCCCTTGTTCCCTCTCTGCCACTTCGCTTCGTCTGCGATTGATTTACTGCCAGGGGCAATTCGCTCGTCTCAGCCGGACTACTGCTGCTGCTGAACCTAGCATACCTACTCTGCCACTAGCCTACTATTAGCCTCAAGTTATTCTCCCTCTCGAGTGTCCATGTTTTCCGACACTTGATATAATCCGTCCTGTTCCCGCTGTTAACAACCAGTTTTTGAACTCAGTCTACTCGACCAACCAACATTTTCAATTCTCGCCATTCACTCGTTCACATACACTCCAGGCTGAGCCTCCAATATCCAACATCTACACCCAGATTCCTCAGCGTTGTCATCGAACTTGCACACTGTCACCTCCCACTCTCTCGATACTACCCACATTCACCAAGCTTTATACGTACCAAGGTGTCGGAAACGTCTCCTTCTCGTTCAAAATGCAGTCCTCCCGCTTCCAGTCCATCACCTCCCGCTTCTCTCCGAGCACACTCAGAACCACCTTCCGCCGCTCGTCATCAGCATCGTCCCGTGCCAGCAGCGACCGAGGCTCCTTTACTACCACGGCATCGTCTCCCGTCAGCACAATCAACAGCATCGTCTTCCGTCAGCCCTCGATGCTTGACCTCGAGGAAGAGCGCAAGAGCTTCGGAAGCGAGCTCAGCATTCTTGAGCCACGCCCTGTTCTCTACTTTGGCAGCGTCGAGGAGCGTATTGGATCACTATAAGCGCAAATATCACACTTTGGTCACATGTTTTTACGAACGGCGAAGACGATGGACTTTCGACACGCCATGATGTTTATGAGCCTCGGAGCTCTTGGGCCTGAATCAGATTAGACTGGGATCTGTTTTCAATGGGAAAGCTTGGAAACACAGGCGGCGTTTAGGAGTTTGGCTCCTGGTGGATAAGCCTAGAACAGGCGTCCTGGGAGACACTGATTTCTTTTACTGGCTGGAGGCCAGATTACCACTGTTAAGAAATCGCCATGATGCGATTACGATAGAGGAGCAGCTTTAAAAGCGACGCAACATGTTAACAGTCTGTTTTCATCTCTTCAAATCAACACAAATGACAAGCAAGCCCAGCGGTCTGGCAAAACCCTCAGTGAATCCGTGAATGAAGCTGACAGTATCCGATTTGACACTTGGTACATTACGTGTATTGTTAGTGACAACGTCTGATTCACCGTTGGAAACAACCCGATGCGAGATAATCCTGTTACCATAAAGAGATCTTCATGCACCTCCTTTAGCAGCTCACCAACCTAGCACTTTACTTACTAGCAGTGCCTACAGCCCTCCAGGGTAGAGAAGCGACTGATTTATTTACTTGATCAAATAAAGAAAAGCCAAGGCGACAGTTCCATCGCCTCAACGTCAGCAACTAGCGTAAGTCAGCAACACCTTCGGGAACCCTCAATCAAAACGGGCCGCCCGTCCTAACATCAATTCGAAACAGGCTATTTCAATACACTTTCACGCTTACCGAAAAGTCGTGAGCTATTGAGCTATCCAAAGCCAAAGACACCTAGACAAGCAAGTTGGAACACGTAAAAAGTCTTTGCTCAGAAAAAGAGAACCAATGTCCCAAGATACATCCTCGGGGGATAACCCCGTCCCGAAGTTGTGGTGGATCATGGTGGGCGGTAACAGCCTCGCTTCATCCCCATCTTGGAACCGATTTCTCTCCATGACAGCCGAACGGAACAAGGTAAGTCGGGACGCAAAGAAAGAGAAGACGGGTTTCAAGGAGGCTCAGAAAGCTGCGAAAGAAGAGCTTGAAAGAGCCAAGAAAACGTATAAGGAGACATTCGCCGGCGGAGTGACGGCCTGGAGGGAGCGGAGCCGTGGAGCAGAAACCACCGCTAACGGAACCGGAACTGGGACCGGTCCAGATCCCGAGCAGCGCACCGAGGAGACGACCACTGCTGGACAAAACAGGCCCGAGGGAGATGGCTGAGCGTCTACGAGCTTGGCTTAATAGCACGGCCGGTTCAACCCAGGGCGCCTCTGCTGCTACACGTGATAGTATATAGTTGTGACCGAAAGACTTGGATAATGGGCATGATCAGAAATGAAGCTGCGGTATCTTGGGAGAATGCGCCGGAGGCCGGCAACTCAACATGAATAGCTCTATGATACAAATACTATGACATACATTTACAGCAGGGGCATCGAGCGTCGTTTCAGGCTCGGTAAATGTCTGTTCGCGTCCGTCTACAGTCGGATCTCGTCGATGGACTAGCATGACTTATGAGGCCTTGCTTCTTCTCTTGCCCATGTTGCGTACTCTGGGCTCGACAACCCACTTGTTGAAGTTGTGCTTGCGACGGGTCTTGAAGCCGCCCTTGGCCTGTAGGATGTGTGTATCAGTAGCTGCGAGAGTATGAGGGGCAGCAGGGAGAAACGTACGGGAGTGCCCCATGGACTGGTAGGGTGGCGGTTACCCTTCGACTTACCACGACCACCACCGTGAGGGTGGTCAACTGTCACACGATTGTTAGTGTTTCCAATACGTAGAGGCAAGGTTGGTTACACGTACCGGAGTTCATGGCAAGACCACGAACCGTGGGGCGAATGTTGAGCCATCTGCTTCGTCCGGCCTTGCCCAATTGTCTGTACTGGTGGTGGGGGTTGCTAGCGACTCCAATCGTTGCGCAAGCGTCTTTGCTGACTCTGCGAATCTCGCCGCTCTGAAGACGAACGTTGATGTACTTGCCCGTAACAACCTTGGTACCGTCGTCCCTGGTCTCTTCCTCCTTGGAAACCAAGATTGCGTAGGTACCAGCACTGCGACAGAACACAGCACCGCCCTTGGCTCTCGAGCCGACGTTGAAGATAACAGTACCAACAGGAATCATGTGCATGGGCAAGCAGTTGCCTCTCCAGGCCGTTTTGGCTGCCAAAATACCGGGATCGACGACGCCACCCATGCTGTCAAGAAGGTCCTTGGGGATACCGGAACGGTAGCTGTGGACGACGTCGCCGGCACGCATACCCTCAGCAGCAACGATGTAGCTCTTGCGCCCGGTAGACTTGTTCGAGAGCAGCGCAATGTGAGCACTTCGACCCGGATCGTACTCGATGCGATCGACCAGATGCGGACCAGCCTGCCAGCGCTCAAAATCAACGGTTCGTATCCTCCTCTTCGCGCCACCTCCGTGATGTCTGACGGTGATCCTTCCAGAGTTGTTACGACCTCCCTTGCCGTGGCCCTTCTTGGGGTAGGTCAGTGGCAGGAAGGGTCGGCCCTTCCACAGGTGATCGTTGATCGGACGCTTCAGATGACGGACTCCGGGTGTTCGCGGCTTGTAGGTGCGCATAATTACGGAGTCGTTGTTTGCTTTCTCGATAGTGGGGGCAGTTGCGGCAGGCTCGCTGGATTTCGTGGCGGGCTTCTCGACGGACTTCTTCCTCGTGGCAGTGGCATATTGTCGAATCGCAAGCCCACGAAAGGCGGTCGAACCGAGGAGACTTGCGCAGCTCCTCTGAGCTGACAAGAGCATCATAGAGCGCGACATATTGGCATCAATGTGCGGTTATGAGTCCAAGTGAAGGCTCCCTTTTCTCGGGTCGGTTGGTTACGTTCAGGAGAAGCTGGACAGGCGCAGCATATCGCGTAAAGGGACGGCTCGGTCGGGGTGTAGTGGCTGCAGGATAGCGAAGACAACCCTGAGATAGGTCTCAATTGCTCAATTGTGCCCAGAACTATCCGAATTCGACCCTAATTGCTGTTGGGATACTCGTTGGGCGGGAATACAGTCCCTGTTGTCGTGATGGCTGAAGCGGCTCTATCAGGTACGCTTGAGGCCAGTGCAGATTTCGAGCTTTAGGAAATAATTATTCTGCCGGCGCCGATGAACTGACGTCCAGGAACGGAAGCCCAGTCATTGGCGGTACGTACTGAAGGGGCAGAAGCTTCAGCCACATTTAGTGGACCTGGGTGGCTGAACCCTCGGGTTAAGCCTCAGACGCCTCGACACGACCAGGCAGGCCGCCTCTGGAAGCGTGACGGGACGTGGTCGGGAAGGCAGCCAATGGTGCTCTGGTTGCCCCGCGGTTGCTGCTGTTGATTGCTATTGTGACCGGGGTAACTCCCCATTTTCCACGTCTTTTTTTGCAGTCTTCTCCATCAGCCAGCAGACCTTCTTTCGCGTGCAGCCGGGGCAATCGCGTATCCACCCTCACACTGCTTCCACTCTCGCTTGGCTACCACCACGATTCTCGAACTTCCTCATAAGCCTACGATTATCTCCGGGTTCAAGGCACTTTGATATTCCTGCTGCTCCTTTCGAGGTATCTTCAATCTCGCCCCAGGCAACCGACAACAGATACACATTCTCACTACTGTCACCGCTCAAGCTGCTCCTCCATCCTCAAGACAGCTTCTTATTCATTCTCATCCTCACTTTACCACAATCGAAACCATCACCACGGCATCATCCTTCTTGTCGCATACCGCACACATCCACCTTCTCACCAGCATTCCATCCGACCTGCTCGTCATAGCCAGCACCGCCAGGCCCTCTATTTGAATCACTCACGGCAGTGAATTTCTTCGATTCACTACCTTCAACCGCCACACACGCCCAGAGCTAGATATATCTGTCTAGCTCAGCTGTCCGGCCCTCATATTCTTCACCTGTTGCACACAAAGAAACCGAATTCTCTTATGAGATTTCACTGAGTCGCGACTACATCCTCAGCCATCGTTCACGACAAAGACACCCCCGACGCGACTTTTCCTTTAGCGAGAGTCAAGAAGCCACTCCCTGTCCGCCGTTCGCGTGTGCACCAACTGCACGCCTGTCTGCTTCAGATACGCTACTGTGGTGACCAAACCAGGGCCACCGCGAGCCGCGACTTGAAAAAATCGGTACGTACCTCCCAAAGCTGGCGGCTCTGGTCCCATTCACAATACGGTCCCCACTGCATACCACATCACGTCGATTCGTTCCCACTACCTCAGCAAAACACATCACACATTGATTGTCCTTTCACCTCCTCCCACATAAACAACCTCAGTTTTGCCCGAAGCCCAATCTCCTAATACCCCTACCTCTACCTCTGTATTGCACTCTCCTCCTTGGTCTCAGCATCTTTGCATCTTTGTCAATTGGCTCTTGGGACGCGACTGATCTCGCCCATCAAGTGTTTGGCGTCGAGCCTGAGCAAGCGTTTTGCCCGCGTTCGAGTCGCCCGTCATCATCATTCCCCAAGGTATGCATGTCTCGACCTTGCTCGCCTCTTTCCATTACCGCGCTGTTCCTCTTCCTCTTCCTCCAAGCATAAAGTTGCTTTATCCTATACTGTCTCTGCTTGGAACCTTACCTTTGAGGTGGCACCGGCATCTCGACGCGTCCCAATGCTAACCTTGACCTAATAGAATCCTACACCTCAGATACTCAACTTGACATACTCAGTTGACAAGATGCCCGTAAGTCTACTCGTGAATGCTTATCCTTGCAACACGTCCAGTAAGCTCTCGTCGCGTCGATATCGTGCTCACCCTTTCCTTCAGGTTACCCGTCCGGCGCGTGCAACACGCCTCGTTTCGAACGAGAACGATGAGAACAGCGGAACCACGCGCATGACGCGTGCTAAAGCAGCTGCACTAAGCGTTGACGAGCTCGCTGTCCCAGGAAAGGCTCTCGCCACGAAGAAGTCTGCAACCAACGCGATCCCGGCAGCTCAACGAACCAAACGCGCCGCCCTCGGCGACGTCAGCAATGTTAACAAGCCAGAGGCTGGCGCAGGCAAGAAGCCTACCGGCAAGGTTGGCCTCGTCTCCAAGGCTGAGAAGCCTACTGGAATCACCAAGAAGTCTACCAGCACCACCAGATCTGTGGCACCCAGAGAGAAGAAGGACAAGGCACCCGGCTCAGGATCCGGCGCGATCTCGAAGAGAAAGGTCACGACCAAGGTCATCAAGGAGGAGAAGGAGATCTCTCTGGACGACAACGAACCTATGCGCAAGAAGCCAGCTACCGAGAGCCGAACCAAGTCCGACCAGGAGAACGTCAAGAGCCAGACTCCAGTCGAGTCTGAGCCCGTCAATGCCAACAAGCCCTTCGTCTACCCCAAGAATGTTACCAACCTGGACGAGGAGGACCTGGATGACCCGTTGATGGTGGCCGAGTATGCCAATGAGATCTTTGAATATCTCAAGGATTTGGAGTGCAACTCCATTCCCAACCCCAACTACATGGAGCACCAAGACGACTTGGAGTGGAAGACGCGTGGAATTCTAGTCGACTGGTTGATTGAGGTGCACACGCGCTTCCACCTCCTCCCTGAGACTCTTTTCCTGGCCATCAACATCATTGACCGCTTCCTCTCGGAAAAGGTCGTGCAGCTCGACCGCCTGCAGCTTGTTGGCATCACCGCTATGTTCATCGCCTCCAAGTACGAGGAAGTTTTGTCGCCTCACGTCGCCAACTTTCGCCATGTTGCCGATGATGGATTTAGCGAGGCTGAGATCCTCAGCGCGGAGCGATTCGTTCTTGGAACCCTGAACTATGATCTGAGCTACCCCAACCCTATGAACTTCCTGCGTCGCATCAGCAAGGCCGACAACTACGACATTCAGTGCCGTACCATCGGCAAGTACCTAATGGAGATCAGCCTCCTCGACCACCGTTTCATGGCATACCGTCCCAGTCATGTCGCGGCCGGTGCTATGTACCTGGCCCGCCTCATCCTGGACCGTGGTGACTGGGTATGTAATATGGATCATAACAAAGTGGGCTAGTTGACTGACAATTCAACAGGATGACACCATCGCATTCTATGCTGGCTACAACGAAGAGGAGATTGAGCCCGTCGTTCGCCTCATGGTGGACTATCTTGCCCGCCCGGTCGTCCACGAGGCCTTCTTCAAGAAGTATGCGAGCAAGAAATTCCTCAAGGGTGAGTACCTCCTTGGCCTCGTGCCTCATTTCGTTGCTGACATTTGTGTAGCCTCCATCCTCACCCGCCAATGGGCGAAGAAGAGTGCTCCTCACTTCGGCATTGTCGATGTTCATCTGTCCCTGGACCAGATCTCAAACAAGGAAGACGAGCACTATCCTGAGGAAGAGGAGGAGGAGGAGGCCAACTATTAGCCATCCTGTGCCGAATAGTTGGATCATCTTCTGCGTTTACGGCCACTTTTACGAATGCATACATCGGCGACACGCACCTCTATAGGTGCAGTAGTCATCCTTGTCGCGCTACCCCAGGTTCTTGACATTAGCCCCCACGGGCTTGCGGGGGGATGGCGATTGGGCTATATTCTTTTTCTCTGGGTTAGATTGTGTCCAGACTCATCTGTCAGATATGGGCAGCTGTTTTGTGTTGCTTTGTTTTTGTGGGTTTATATTTTCCATCGCATTGGGACTTCGTTGCTCTTGTCTCATGAACGGCGCATGGAGTCAGGACAAGGATATCACGAAAGCGGACGGTTTGGCTGGAGTTCGTTGACTCTGTCTTCCACTGGGCTGGCAAGACATGGAATTCACTATTTTTGTGTGTTAAGGCATGGCTGGCCTACAAGTGAGGGTGTCTTGTCGTCGTCTAATCGTTGCTCCCGTTCGGAGTGTTTTGATGATGCGCAATGAGGGAAGGCAAACATACCATACATCGGGGGCGGGAGTGGGGGCTGGCTTATCGCCAACGGCATCGTGAAAAAAACCTGTACATACATCTGTTCGGAGAATCGGGTTCAGGAAGGGCTGAATACATTGCATTGCTTTTTTCTGTTCGACATAATAGGAGTCATCATGAGCTCACGTGTCTATATTTGCTATGTCGCCAGTAAGCTGTTGGATTCAGTATGCATCCACAGCGGAGGGTCAAACACACTTATACTACCACAGTGCCACACCCGTGAGATGACTTACTTGAGCCTGTTTAAGTAGACTGATTGGGGTTCATTCATATTCGACGTCACTAAAGGGGAATGAGGCCCATGGTCTTCAACTCTGCTGAGTATCAGAGCCGCAAGTTGTTTTGCATAGAGAAAAGTATTATTCAACAAGAACTATGTAACACTAGATAATATACACTATATTACGGTTTGATACAGACTCCCAAACGAGGCGATCATTGGGTAGACACTAACATCATCGAGCAGCTATGCTGAAGAGGGCACGAATCTGACACTCTTCAAAATCTGTCGACACGACTGGAGAGCTTAGCCAAGGGTGGTGCGCGCATCCGTTCGGTACCAGTTGGCTTTGGGATCGCCGAGGCACTCGCCAATGGTGACCATGTTCTTGCCCTTGAACTTTTGAAGCGTGAACTCTGTGAGGTTGTAAACGGTCTGGTAGTGGATGTCGTGGCCAATGACGAGGAAGTTGTCGCTGGCCGCAGGCTTGGCGGCGATGGCCTGGGTGACAATGTCCTTGGACTGCTGGATCTCCGTGGCGCTGTCGTGGAGGTAGTCGGCGGTGTCGAGGTCGAAGTAGATGATGGAGTAGCCGAGTGCCTTCATGTCGCGCTCGCAGCCGCAGGCGGCTGTGCAGGAGGAGTAAGGGGGTCTTTTTTGGGGGGGAGAAGATGAGTGTTAGTCGGGTCTTATCGCAGGGTTGGGTGATGGGGTTGCTTTCATACCTCATGTAAGTAGGGAAGACGCCGATGATGTTACGGACAGCCATCTCGAGTTTGTACATCTCATCCTTGCGCTGCGCCGAGGTGATGTTGCACTGGTGACTCAAAGTCAGCAAACCCGTCGACGAGAAGACGGATCCTTGGCAAGAATACATACCAGATCAGCGTGAGACCAAGTGTGGCTGGCAATTTGGTGGCCTTCGGAGTACATGCGCCTGTCGCTCAATATTAGCCCAAAAAGCTCCCAGAGTCTTGCTGGACGGCAAAGTCGTCATACTTGATGGTGTTGGCCCAGGGGAAAGTGGTATTGTCGATTTCACCCTTTGCATTGTTGATGCCAGTGATCATGAATGTGGCCGAGGCATTGTACTTCTTCAAGAGATCCAACAGGTCGTTTGTGTACGCGGCCGGGCCATCGTCATAAGTTAGGGCAACGTCGCCGGGCTTAACGCAGCTGTATACACCAGGACCGCCATACTCGACCGAGCCGAGCTTGGGGCGGGCAATGCTGGAGGTGTTCTGACCAGGAGGAATCTTATTGGCGTCGCATGCCGGGCCATACTGGAACAAGCAGTCGGGAGCCTTGCAGTGCTCTACATTTATGTTAGGGGCTATTTATCTAAACCGGCATGACACGGAATTCAATTACCGGCAGTTGTTCCGCAGAATCTGGTGTGATGTTAGCAACACAGGAGAACAATTCAAGATTGGGTTGTTTGTTCACTTACCCTGCAGCAGAGCAGCACTCGT
This sequence comes from Colletotrichum costaricense, assembly GCF_030867565.1. NCBI lineage: Eukaryota > Fungi > Ascomycota > Sordariomycetes > Glomerellales > Glomerellaceae > Colletotrichum > Colletotrichum costaricense. Next base: position 17,597 of record NW_026848267.1, on the reverse strand, counting down.
TCGCGGCGCACTTGGCGTTCCCGTTATCCGGGCCGCAGACCCCTGACCCGGAGTCTCCGCCATCACCACCGCCTGCCGGCGGGCTGCCGTCGTTTGTGCAAGTACCGAACCCAGTCTGGCAGCCATTGGTCGCCAGACAATAGTCGTTGGTCGAACCGCACCAGCCGTTGACGGAGCAGCAGGGCAGATCCGTCGGGCAAGAGTAACCCGCCGCGCTACCCCCGTTACCAGTCTTTCCGCACGAGTTATCGGGAGAGACGTTGACTGCCACTGCGGTGCTGCTGGGACTGCTGACTGGTGCCTTGCTAGCGCTCACTGATGCTTTGCTGCTGCTTGCTGCCGCTGGGGCCTTGCTACTCGTCGTTCCCTTACACGTACCAAAGCCGGTCTGGCAACCGTTGGCGGGCAAGCAGTAGGCGTCAGTAGAGCCGCACCAGCCATTGACTGAACAGCATGGCAAATTCGTAGGGCAGGTGTACGCCTTGGAGCTACCTCCGTTTCCAGTCTTTCCACATGAGTTATCTGGGGAGACGGCCCGGATGCCGAGGGGAGGCGAGGCCACAGCCGTTCCAGCGAGGGCGAGCACGAGGAGCTCGAGAATAGACATGTTGAGCTGTTAGTCGACAAGTAACAGGGCACAGTCCCGAAGAGCCAAGAAGAACGAGCGTGGTGTGGAGAAGAGCGAGTGAATGTCAACCAGATCAAGCCAAGAAATACGGCGATGGGAGACGATTTAAGAACATCGAGCCATTGCCCCTAAAAGCCCCTAAAAGAAAGCTGTGAAAAACGCGAATCACCAAAACGGTGAGCCGCGAGATCCTTCTAGAGGCTCGAGATGGGACTATCTTTGTCATGGCGCGGTAGTAAAGGGGCCCCGCTGCTGTGTTTGAGAATCAGTTCAATGTCAGGGTCGACTACTTTTGGGTCGCCAAACTACCATCGGTTGCTACATCGTATGAGATGGTGGCGTTTTCAGAGTTGTGGATGGCTCTAGTTCCACAAAGACTCCTGGTGCCGTTGCAGAGAGATGGAAGACCAGAATGGGCATAGCGATGTGCGGGCGAGAATAGGGGGCTTTGACCGAAACAGGCTGCTTTTACGATGTAGGATGCGGCTAGCGGATGCTCCCTCGAGGACCGTGTGTCGACGAGGTCAGAGTTGCTCGGAAACAACCTAATGCTACCCTAGCCTGCGTGTGGTAGACTGGAGCTGAGAAACGGCCCTGAGGCATCCTTGAGACAAATCGCGAACCATCATGATAGATATTATGCGCTAGCTGAACGTCAATATCGCGGACCCAAGACTTGGCGATGAGAATCGAATAACATCACCACGGGCGGTTGACGATATCTGAAGACGCAAAGATATCGACCCCATTGGTGCTTGATCACTGATCACAAATCCGAGCCAACTGAGCGGATTACCACTTGGATCCGAACCTTTGTGGCGGTGGCCGTTCAGAAGCTAGATTGCATTGCGGCAGGTGAATGATAGAGCCCGTGTACGACGGCTGATTTTGTTTTGGTGTTTTGATATCCTCAACGCTGAAAGCCGACAATTGTGGCGAATTCGGGTCGAGGGTCTCCGGAAACCGATATCCCAAAGCAATGGTCCGGCCGAGCTACGGGAGAAGCGGGGCCGCAAGCATTACACTTTGCCCCGAAAACATCTTTTGGTGCTGTGACTTGATGAATAAACATGGCCGACTGCGAACCTTGTTCCAGTTGTACCTGTGTTTATAGTATGTATGCAGTGATGGTGAGGCTGCTCCTGTTTAGGGTAGCCAAGTGCTGGCGAATCACGACTCATCGCTGCCATCTCAAAGACTCGGAGAATTAATTGCCCTCAGCCGCAGCTTGACCCTGTCTCCGACGGGATGTTGGCTGAATCCGTTCGCATCTCAGGGGTGGCAGCCATTTGGAAACATGAGCCAGGGTCATTAGACCTCCAGGTCGATAGGCATGGTTCGGGATCTGCAGAGCCAATGAAGCACCCTAAACGGCGTGGGACAAGGGATTGATTTGGCGTTCCCAGTCTGGAGGCGTCATGGGGGTATGTTGCGTTGCAGGAGCAGAAAACATTTTGAGTTGTACTTCATACAGACTGCGTTCTTTGGCTCTGAAGTCCTGATCAAGTTCTCAGTTCATTTGAACAAATGAACAAAGTAATTTTTACTTGGGTATATATTTTCGCCCGCCATGACACTGTACTTTGGGTTGCTGTAGCGACCGTCTGCAAGAAACTGATTGATGACGATTGAACACCTTTCCCATCCGTTGCATCGGTGCCCGAGAATACCGCGGAGCATTTACTGGCTGTCACAATGCAGTGGAGGAAAAACTTGATAGCAATGTTGTTGTGCCAGACCAGTTCATGGCGGCCCTGAGCAGTAAAATATGGAGAACCCATACCCGTATTTCGATTTTGGTTAGCGTTGTCTTCTGAAATGTGCCTTCTGCTTAAGCGGGCTGAGCTGTGGCATTGGGCAGAGGCCACGCGTGTGAAAATTGACGAAGGTGTCGACGTGCCGGTCTGCCGATGATCCCGGGGCATGGGCGGGACCAAGGCGGAACAGGCGAGCACACAAGGCCGTTGTGCGACGAGAAGCGAGTGTCGTGAGTCGTGATGGCTGGCAAATTAAGACGACGTTAGGGAACAGGTTGGAATGTAGGTAAGCTACCGTGGAATCTCTCAGGAATACCTAATAGCAGGTGACAGGCCAAGACAAGAGCTGTACGGAGTACGTGTTTCTCTGTCAGTTAAAAGCTCCATCAATGGACTTAAAGACTCGTTGTGGGAACAAGTGTCAGCTGTGATTGTGTGTAGATGAATGTGTGTGCCAGTGGTCGGTCAGTGGTTGGTAATTGAAGATCGAGTGACGGCGCATGCTTGGCACATTTGTGGCATAGAGCAACGAATTGGTACGCAATCTTCTGTCCTTGGTCTGTAAAGTGGTTTATAGAATCCTAGACCTAGCATGGTCAATGATCAGAGCAAAAGAATGCGGTGCGATGGGCAAGTCAAAAAGGCAGGTTAATGAAAGTGAAGCTGACAAGACTCTTGGCAGAGTCAGAAGTGACAGGATTCAGTCGATTGACTGCTTCTTGTGATCCACAGTGCCGAGACCCAAGCCACCCTCGCCAGTGCATCGTGCATCTTGTGGTACGTACTGCCTTAGCTAAGGTAAGCGAAAGGGGCTCGTTCAGTACCTTTACCTTGCCTCACTAGGTAGGAACGTACTTCGCAACGGGTACACGGGAAGTAGGCGCACAGGTCGGTCTGGGTCTGGTGTGAAGTCTCAGATGGGGCCTTCCTTCCGTTCTCACCTCCGCAACGGTAATGGAAACCAGAGGTACCTTGCAAGTACCCGCCAGGCACAGCCTTACCAAGTACCTAGGTATGTTCCTTCCCTTCCCTTTTCCTCCCTCTGGTGAAAGAAGTCGCACACAAGGCAGGCCAAATGGGCTCCCTCAGGCGCTTTCTCAAACACTTGAGAGACTCGGGATTGATGATTCGAGTCAAGAAATGGCTGGGGCTGCCGTGACCCTTTTTACCCTTTCCCATCTTCGTTCTTCTTTCGGTTCTTCACGCAGTGCGTAACGCGCAACATATGGATACCTTACGTGCTGCCATCCATCTAAGTGTACCGCCCCTCGGGTTCCGGTTAACGTGGGTGATGAAATGGCAGGGTTGTCGCAACGAGTCCGCGGGATCCTAAGCTGCGAGATTAGCCGAGTGAGGACAAGAGCTATATACTAATCGTACAGCTACGTCAAATGGCTCGGCCATGCTGTGTTAGCCTGTACTCTGTTGGCTTCGTCCAAGCCCAAAAATACATTAGATGCGATGGTCCATGATCGGCTGCGCCTGCATCAGGGGACTTCCTTCATCTGTTGCCTGTTGGCGTAGCTCAAGCTCGTGCTCACCTTCAGCATTCATGCATTGCGCTGTCAGCCATCTGCAGACCCCATAACGCCCATCAAAGTTTAGACGTGTACGGATGAACGACCCCTAACGCAGTCGATAATACCAATTACTTTTCTGCCATGCTTGAATTCTTTGACGGCTCGTGAGCTGCACGATTATTGATGCCCTCCGCTAGACTGGCTGGCTGCTCAATGTTAAGGTTGCGTTGCCGCTGATCGATGTACCTCAATGTATCACGTTAGCCAACCGCTCCTCTTGAATCGCCCCAAACTACCGCCGCCGCCGTCTCGAGCACTGCCACGCGACTGCTTACTCCGTTTGTTTCGGCACTCTCCTACCCTGTCGTCGACTTCAAAGTGCTTCCGTCCCTTCCACCTTCTTCACCTCTCGACAGCTCCCATGTCTCCTTGGTCCTGAGCCCTGAGTGTACGAGTACCTGACAGCTCGACTTCTTTTCATATTTTCTCCAAACGTCTTCGCGTATTCAATTGCCATCGGGTTTTCTACAATCCGTAACCTGACCTCCACTGCCCTTCTTCACCAGAGACAAGATCAGCCAGTAGACCAAATACACACCACTACATATACCGTGCTACCACGCTTGGCGCGTTCTCAGGTCCCTTACACGTACCTTACACTACACATTATTCAAACATCAAACAAGTCGCCGGCCCCTCGTGTCTTGTTGCCGTTTCTACACTTCTCTCTTTACTCGCGCCGGCCAAACTTTACCCTCCTCACTTTCACATCGCAACTCAGACCCGACTTTATCCTTACCTTGGCCTGATAATTTTATCAGCCCGACATTTGCCCCTGCCTTTCGCTCTCTGCCTCACTCACATCTCACCCTAGATACCTCTCCGCGAGGTACCGCAGCCCCGGCCAGCCACCACCCAGGTGCCGTATCCGCGTGCACTTTTCACTACGCCATCATCGTCGCCGTGCGGATCCTTTCCCCATTCCTAACCCCATAACACTAAAACTCTCTTTCCCTCTGCCCATACAGATACGCCTGCTGCCTTTCATTCACCTGAAGTAGCTTGGAGCCACCTCCCTTCGGATTCGGATGACCTCCTTCCCCTCCCCCAACTACTTCTTGCCTTTTTCTTCTCTCCCCTTACCCTTCACCTCATGTCCTCGTCCATTCCTCTCGCAAACTTGTCGCCCTCGTCGAGGCCCTCGTACTACAAGATGCCCGAATCACCAGCGCCCTACTCCAGGCGCCGTCCGCATCGCGGCCACTGGACTCCCTCGCTAATTGGATCATACGTCTTCGACTGGCTTGTCCTCGCCGTTGTCGGCGGCATTGCCACCGTATTGGGCATCGTCGAGCCGAACAAGCGTCCTTTCTCTGTCCTCGACCCCAATATCTCGTAAGACACTAGAACCGCCGCTTAACGTCCCTTCTTCTACCGCATCTTGCTGACCCAAAGTTCAACAGCTTCCCGTTCACCCACCACGAGACCGTGCCTATGTGGCTAGCCGCCATCATTGCTGTCGCTGGCCCCATCATCGTCATCGCTGCCGTGTGCCTCATCCTCGTCCCCGGAAATACTGTTCCTAAGGGAACTCCCAAGTCTCTCATCTGGAAACGGAAGCTGTGGGAATTGCACGTTGGATATCTCGGTCTTGCTCTCGCTCATGTTGGCGCCTTCTTCATCACCAACGGCATGAAGAACATGTTCGGTAAACCACGACCCGATCTTCTTTCTCGATGCCAGCCCGACCTGGCCAATATACAGAAGTACATCGTCGGTGGTACATCCGCCAACATTACCGGCTTAACAGGTGCGGCAGGCTTTGGTCAGCTTGTGTCTGCAGCCATTTGCACAAATACCGATTCGCACACGCTCAACGATGGTTTCCGCAGCTACCCGTCTGGTCACTCGAGCTCCGCCGCCGCCGGTCTGATCTACCTGTCTCTTTTCCTCGCCAGCAAGTTCGCCGTTACCCTACCATTCGTGGCTTCAGACAACGGTGCCGATTCCCACTCGGCTTTCCCATCTCGCATCAAGAAGGCTGGATCCGGTTATGAGGAGGTCGGACTCGGCGAAAGCGGATCGCTCAATCCCGATTCCACCACTGCAGCCAGGAACTTGGCTGAGCATAACAAGGTCGTTACGGCTGTCCGTCGACAAGCTGCTGCCCCTCCGATCTATCTCCTGACCATCGTCGTTATACCTTGGTTCGCTTCCATCTTCATTGCTGGCTCTCGCTGGTTTGACTTCCGCCATCACGGTTTCGACATTCTTTTCGGCTACATGATTGGAATTTTTACATCCATCTTCGCCTTCCGCTACTACCACCTTCCGATCACTCAGGGTGCTGGCTGGGCATGGGGTCCTCGCAGCCACGATAAAGCTTGGTGGTCTGGTGTTGGCTCGTACAGTTACGCGACTGACAAAGGAGACTTTATTCGGCCTGGCGATGAGGAAGAGGCATATGTGTCGAGACCAGTCATTGGTCAAGCAACATCAACGCAGTACATGGGCAAGCAAAGCTCTCATGATGAGCCTGAGGCTGAAAATCGGTTCTGATTATGATAGAATGGGTGCGGCATGCTATAGCATCCATCGCATTTCCACACTGGGCATATTGGGGCATGAACGGAGTTTACGGTATACCACCCGCCTGAAAAAAGGAACTGGCGGGTGCCTAGGGCAATTGTTTCTTATGGGGGCCAGGCATGGCATACAGATATGACCTTTACGGAATAGATTTGTGACTGACGACCTCTGTTGACCCGTTCTACTTGTGCACAATGTTGATCATGGACAAGGAACATTGATAGCTTACCTACCGCTACAGCCCTTCTCCACTAAGATCTACAGGGCCCTGGCTGTAGTAGGCTATCTTCGAATTTCTGAATTGGCCCTGATTCTCACTCTTTCAATTTGTAATGGCGACGCCAGGACCACGGCGCTATGAACAGTTTATCAAATGTCGGGGGGAGGCATACATACATGCTCACGATCACCGGGCTCCCTGCCCACGAGACCAAGCTAGCTTTGCCTATACAAGCCGGGTATCTGCGCTTGGCCGAGTAGACTACGAACCGCGGTACAAGACGAAGATATCTAGCTGGTCTACTTTACCACATGGCTATTCGACTGTGCTGTCATGTCGGGGAGGAATTTGAGCCTGCGTCGACAACCTGAGCCGTGATCTACTACCAAACTCTCCCTGGCTACCTTGAACAGCAAGCCACTTTGAACAGCAAGAGAATCTGCAAGCTCATTGGACATCTAGGTTTGTATACATTTGCTGACGAATCGATGGTTTGTGGATTGATGAACGTCACACCAAGCTTTCACGTGTACCATCAAGCGGCCGCGGCCCGAAAGGGTAAGCTTGTTGATCATGAAAGCCATCATATCATTATTCCCGAGGCCCCAGTCTACCGAATAGGAGAGATGAAAACTAGAAAAGAAAAGTGACAGCTAAGCGGGAGGAAGCCATGCCCTGGCCCGAAGAAGGCCTTTTATCAGGTCGCCCCCCGTGTGCAATGTCGATATTGTGCCTGGCTAGAGAAGTAGCCAAAGATGAGCGAAGACCGTCTTCGCCTTGTCTTCTTTCTTCTAATTTACGCCATGGCAACGCCCTCGTCATCCCCGGCCCGTACGCGGGCTGCTGTGCCCTCAAATTCGACATCGTCGTCCTCCTCCTCCAGGAGATCCTCGTCTCGGAACCCGCTGTCCACTTCCATCTTCCGCAGGCGACGGCGCATGGAATCCTTCTTCTGGTGCTGCCACCGGATGAGGGCGGCGGGGGCGTGAACCTTGAACCCGTAGACGCGCGGGATGTAGCGCTCGGCGCTCTTGGTAGGGATGAGTGCCGGGTAGGCCTGGAAGATGATGTTGTGGAACGAGGTGCCAAAGTAGGCGCCATCAATAGCGGCGTGGCGTGAGGACTTTGGATTATAATTATCCTCGCAACGCGCGCAGTAGAGCTTGACGGGCTTCAGGTTGGGGATGTCGGCGAGGCCCATGGGAAGGAGAGGGTGCGAATGGCACATCACACGGGGGCATTTTCCAAAGTCGGCCTTCTTGTACTTTTCAAGCTGCGAGCAGCGTTAGTATTGCCATCGTAGTAAAAGTGCAGATGTTCCAAGATCCGTCCTTCTCATTCTCCATCGGTGCAAGGAGAAACAGAAGCTGGACAAATATTCCAGAGAAGATATGGCTTACCATCTTAGCTAAGCCCCTTGTCGTAACGATGAATCGGGCGTGTACGAGACCATACAGATGTCTCGCAGACTTCTCGATCGTCTCCCTCATCTCATCGTCGCAGTCGAGGTCGAAGACATCAGTGATGAGATCCAGCGCATATTGGTAGTATTGGACCTCCGTGTTCAGCCCAGTCAAGTTGAACCGATCCGTGAGGTAGTCCTCGTCGATTTCGCAGAAGTATTCGTTTCCGCGAGAGGAAATGAACTACAAAGAGCCACGGTCAGCAGGCGATTCATCTGTGGCTAAGTGGCCGTCCTCCGAGGGTATTGCAAGGGCATTCAACAGCGCGCCAATGACCGCGTCGCAGTCCAAAGCTCGCAACCTCGGCTTCCACACTCATCAAAATTCCCTTCCCTTCGACCGCAGATAGCCCATCGCCAGTCTCTTCGCACTCACCCAGTCTCGCCAGTAGCTCGTGTAGTCACTGTCCGACTCGCTAACGAAGTCGTCCATCATGGCGGGAAGAAAGTGCGACTCGTGCCTCGACGAGCGCTCAGATCATGGCCTAGAGGTACGGTCGCGTCGGAACGTCTAGATCGTTCGTAAATGTCGATTGTTCGCGGTCGCTCGGCCGTCTCGACTATGGGCGCTGATGTGAAGAAACAGGAGGGAAGGTATTTCTCATTGGGTGGTGATTGACAGTGTTTCTCTGCGCTCATCTGCAGGGCAGAAAGCAGTTGGCGGGGCTGTGGTGCGCCTGGCCAGCCGTGCCTGCCAGGGACACTGGAGGGGGCGGGGGAGGTACGTACCTCTTGCACCGGTCATTGCACAACCCAAAGTTTATGCAGGCGCGTCTGCACAAGTGGCAATGGAACAACAGCGCCTCGTTCATCAAGGTCATCTATTTAAAGGACAAGCTCATCATACTTGTAATGTCGCGGGGAATTATTGAGAGTGGCACTCATGGACTTCGTTTTTACGTATGACAGCACCTTCTAGCGGCCGTCTGAACTAAAGCTGGCGGCAGAGCTGACCGACTGACCCTCCAACTCCATCTCGTCGCTCTGCTCTACATACTTCAACCCCAAGCCATTTACGGCTTTGCTGTGAGGCACATCAAGACGACTCATCAGCCCGGATTGATCCTTGTTACCCTGCATGGAAATATTCACGCCTTCCATCGCTTCACGGAGCGTGTCGCCAGTTTCATCCATTGCTGCCAAGAACCGCGCAAGTTCCTTGCACAGTTCCCAGTCACCCTCCTTCATTGCTCTTGATAGCAATCGTACTGTTTGTTCTGACGTAGATCCAAGCTCATCTAGAGTATGCAAGATGATAAGATAGCCTCCGGCCGTCTTCAACGACCCTCGCTGAAGCGACTCTTCGAAAAGTTCTTGTACTGGCGGGAGGTATGCGAAAAGTGTGCGCCATTGCCGCACCTCCGTTTTCCTTGTACATTGCACCACAATGTCTAGGTACTGCTTAAAAGACGACAAAAGCGAAAGCACCCTTGGTAAGATCGCCTCCTCAGGGCTTGGTCCGGAATCAACCTCCTTATCCAACACCTTGTGAAGCAGTATCTCCAACGCGTGTGCGAAGTATTCCAAATTTTGATACCGGTCTGAAAGCTTGACTGCGTCTCCTTTCCGGCCCTCGGTCAGGAGAAATCGCAGAATGTCAGGCAAGAATAAATGTGTCTGTTAATTACTATTAGCAAGTCGTCTCTCAAAAGTAATAATGGTAAACCAACTCGAATGGCGAAGCGGAAGAAGGAGAAGCTGATGTCTCTTCGCTGTATTAGATCAGCTTCAATCCCAAGGATAATGCCCTTTCCAAGAAGTGTCGAAAGGGGGTAAAAGTCTAGAGGGACCGATATTGTCTTCGGCAGTTCTCGCTGTGCCTCATTTGAAGCCGCTTGCAGCACCTCTTGTATGTCTGCCCAGACCTTGAAATCCTGGCCATCGAACACCCAGAGTGAGTTGCGTAGAGTCACGTCTGCCTCCGCAGGTGACAACTCCTCAGCATGTGTAGCTAACCCATCAAAATGGGGCTGGTCCCGCATGCTAACATGAAATTCAACATTTTGAGCGATGACTTTCATGTCGTACTTCAAATTACCCTCGCTATTGAATGAGGGCTGTAGCAATACCAACTTGGCATCTACTAGGAACAGGACAGACGCCACGGCGACATCTTGTGACGGATCACCGTCAACGAGTTGGCTATCTGGCAAAATCCAGCTCAGACCGCGGACTCTTGCAGGCGAGCGCACGATGCCATGAAATGCGATCTGTCCTAGCTGCACCAATCTGATCGAACCGTTGGTGGGCGCGAAAATGAAGTGGTAGAGTAGATTGTCGTAGGTGTACACAAGTAACGAGTCCTCCCCTGAAGTAGTCACTAAAACTGCAGGAGCTGGTAACCGTTCGGTGTGAAGCACTTGAGAGTTGTCGAGCGCCGTTTCTCTCGAATAGAGGCGCAATTCGTGCGACTTATTAGCCTCAACAGCAGCCACGAGGATATGCTGATACCAGCACATGCTGCCCCTGACCTGAAATTCATTTTCCATGGCTTCGTTGGCAAATGTTTTCCATCGACCACTGTTGACACTATAGTGAGCCAAACCTCGGCGCCCAGCCACAGCAACGTATCGACCATCTGGTGAAATGACAGTGTGGCGGATGGGCCACTGCTGAAGTAGATAGGCCAAGGGCACTTTCGTTGTGTGCCACAGATGCGGCTCCGCAGAGATGCTGGCTAGATCTGGCAAGTCATATCCGCGATATATCATGACGTTGGTACTCGTCTGCAAAACGGTGCGCATGAGATTTGCAGCGTTGTAGTTGCCGACGACTGCGCTTCTCGCCATTTCCAGTACCCATATTGCCTCGTGCTTGCGATGTGTAATCAGGATCTCCGAACCGCTGCCGAGCCAGACGGCGTCTCCAATGCCAGAAATCCAGTTCTCGCCATTGGCCTCAATGATAGTGTCATGTGCGCCAAAACTGTTACTGCCCGGCTTCCCGTAGACGCTCCATGTAGCCCAGCCGTTTTCATATCCAGCAAACAAACAGTAGCCGTCAGGCGAGTAGCTGAGCGTCGTGAGTGAACCAGAAACCGTTGTCGACACTGGAATGGTGTGTGTATGCGAAGGAGGAATATTGCCAGCATAATCTCGAGCCGAGTAAACACGGATGGACCCATCTGCGCAACCTACAGCAATCAATGAGAATCTTGCGTTGATGACTGCTTTTCTGGCGGACTCCTCCGGTTCAGCGGGCGTGTGGAAGCAGTAGCCTTTGAAAAGCTTTTTTGGGTCAGCGTCTTCGCGAGGATGAAGTCGCTGGACTGCATAGACCTTGCCGTCACTTGTGGTCCAGGTTGACAGGTTCATAGGCCGATCGTGGGTCATCTCGACAACGGTTATCTTCTTTTCCAGCCACCCCATTCGACTGATGATTTCTGTCTTAGTCTGGCTTCCGCTCTGGTCCGGGGTCCATCGGATGCACTGGATGGCGCCTGGTTTGCGCGTGGCAACAACTAGTTCATCATCCAGTGCTAGAGCGCTCTCTATGCCAGCATCAACTTTGATGACCATCCTGAAACGAACGCTTACATCACGCACTCCTTGACCCTCACCAGGGCCCCAGAGATACTGGTCTGGAGCTGTACTCCCGGGCTGGCCGTGGTGGTTCTGACGACGTCGTTGGATGTTTGCGTAACTCGGGAAATACGGTTTGTAAACTTGGGCTTCAGAGTCCATCGCGAGTGAGTATGTGATAAGATAGCCTAGGGTCGTCCGAACCACAAGAATAGCCGAGTCAGGTCTCATAAGAAGGTCGACGTTCTCGCCATAAGTCGATAAAGAAGTTTCCGAGCGGACTACCACTGCCAAAATCACAGTGGGCTTGAGAAGAACGTAAGCATGGTTCATTGGACTTTAAAGACAGAGCTATCCAGAGCAAGAACCAACCTTGGCTTGCCATATTGTCATTGAAGTAGAGGATATCGATGCAAAGAGGTGGCCAGGACGGGAGATGCGCAGTGCGAGGACGGGATCTTTCAGGGGAATATTGACGTTGAGGCGGGGTGATGAACGACTTGTTTCCAGATCGTGATCTTGATCGTCAACTGGTTGAATGGCGGGCGTCAGCGGTGTCATTGGCGTCGCCAGCTCAAGAGCATCGTGTGGCGACTGTTGCTGGTGAGCATTTCCGGGAGGCGATTCTAAGGCCTCGCCTGTCGGCCGATTGTCGAAGGGATTGGGCAGGCCATCGTGAGACACGACTAGGTTGAAGGCAGGACCAGACCTGCTGCTCGTTGCGAAGATTCTCGGGGTTCCTATGGGCCAATACATCTCGACAAGGCCCTATGTAAACGCGTCGATCGTTTCGGTGAGGATGTGCCGTCGCAATGGCAAGGTGTTGTTGGTGACAAACGGGGGTTTCGTCGAGCCGAAGACCAGGTATTCTTTGTCGTCGAACCGCACAATGTTTTGATCATGGCCGCTGTTATTGTTCAAACGAGAATCATCGTGTTCTTTTCAAACCAATCGAGGCCCTTGGACGACATCAATATGCGGAGTGGAAAGGTGATTGATCATGCGAAATGGCGGCTTGGGATAAGCATCGTTGTACGAGCTTCTTGTTGCCGGCGGGAGCTTGTGAAGCCACCAGGGGAGCTTCCCGTCGATAAGGTACCCGACCCGCCTTTTTCGGTCTTTGGCAGCTGCACGCAGCACTCCAGCATGTTACAGGCGCTTTGTTCGGACCGCCTTACCCGAGCATCATTAGATAATCAGTGGCGCCGCAAGATGAACTCAATGAGGTGTGCCTCGAGATACTACCTACCTACCTCATACAGAGGAGTAAGGTACCCAAGCACCTAGGTAGGTACAGATATCCACTTTGTATACCGCATTCGCTCCTGCATACTAACGACAACATTGTGAAGTCCATTTTGGGGTTTGGCGTCGACCAACAATAATCAGCGTACAGTCTAGACAGCATTGATTTTGTTCTGCTGAGAGACTCAGTCTGTATGTACTGATCGATTAGTATTGTGTACTTGAATTCCGATCACTGCGGTCGACTCACACTGCATACTATCGTATTTTCCAGCTTGCTCCTCCACTGTTCGAGTTGCGCTCCCAGACTGACCCTCACATACCATTTAGGATTGTACTCAACCCACATTGCTGCTCATCATACAAGGCGTTCCTGGCGCGTCATAATGGTGCCTCCTCGCACAAGGCTGAGCCTCTCCAAGGAGAGGTTTCCGGCTTTTCTGACCAACCTCAAGAGCCAGCCGTACCACGATCCCAGCTCAAGCTCTAGAGGGCACACGTATGACCCCTACCTATGGACAGTCCCTGTGGAGCTTTTGAGTTGGAGATACTGACTATTCTTGCAGGCTACGATCAATAGCCTGGAATCCATTGGGAACTTTGGTCGCGACAGGCTCATCGGACAAAACGCTACGCGTCTGTACGTGATGAACGTGATTCGCTTGTCCATGGGGCAAGCAGGCTGACATATCTTACTTCTGTAGGGAATCCGGAGAAGCCAAACGTACGGTTTTCAACTGAGCTAAAAGGACACTCCGCTGCCATTGAAAAGGTTGCATTCAACCCAGTCAAGGATGCTGAGTTGTGTAGTGTAAGCAACGATGGAGTCGTCAAATTCTGGGACGTTCGGTCCAAGACTTGCATCAACGAGATAAGAGGCTTGGGAGACGCCTTCACTCTAGTATGGGCGCCCGACGGACAGTCTCTAGTCGTTGGAAATAAGGTCAGCCACGTTGATTTTGGCATTACTTGGGTACATTCGGCTGACACTCAATCTGCCAGACGGATAATATCTTTGTACTGTCACCAACACAGTCTACGCCGATATCGTCGCATCAGCAGCCCAGTCAGACCAACCAGATTGCTTTTGACTGGGCCGGCGATACGATCTTCTTGACAACCGGCGAGGGAAGAACACGGATCTTGACATATCCCGATTTTAAGCCTGCCTTCCAGTTCAAACATGGTGATGAGTCAAAGGAGTTTACCCTCAACGGACACACGTCTTCCTGCTTGACAGCCGAGCTACAACCCACAGGACGTTATCTTGCCACGGGAGGTTCGGATTCCATAATTTCTCTGTGGGACACAACAGACTGGATTTGCCAGCGAACCATAACCAGCATGATTGGCCCAGTGCGGTCTATCAGTGAGTTGAATAAATATGCTAGTAACTGCGAACAGTGTCTAATGGTTGTACAGGCTTCACCTTTGATGGTAACTTCTTGGTCGGAGGCAGCGATGAAGGTAAGTCGCCTGGTGCCAGAAAAGCGCAGATGCTGACTACATCGCCAGGCTCTGGACTGGATATTCGACATGCAGAGTCAGGAGACCACGTCCATACCTTCAAGACAGCTGGTCCTTGCCCGGTTGTGGCCTGGGCGCCAACGAAATATTGTCTGGCATACAGTGATCTTGGCGTTCTTCGCATCGTCGGGGTGGATGCAGAGAAGAAGTGACGAGACACAACATCGCCATTCCGAAGAGGTGGACTTCTCTACTACGGCGCAGAAGTAGCCTTTTCAGCCCCGGGTAGGTAGATTTCTTCAGTGAGATAGATAGGAGTAGAGTCTCGAAAATTCCATCTCGAAAAGGAAAATACAGGTTCCTGCGTCATATCTACTAATTTTTGAAGCTGGGTAGTTATGTGTCGACTTTACATGGCACCTCGGGCATAGGGGTCTAGGGAGAGTAGCTTGAGCTGCAAGATCGGAAGACCGAGAAGCTTGACTGCCCGTTGCCGGAGTCAGATCGGCCCAACTTGACGCCGGTTAGGGAAGAAACGGGAGTCGGAGGCAGAGAAACGATTGCGGCCCTATCAAGTGTTGTAAGCTATTTTGACAGCTGACTGCAGGATAAGTAGCAGAACCCAGAACAGCAGCACAGCAATAAAGACCTCCATTACTTCCACGTCCAACGACGGTGTATTTGAACATGTGGGCTGAGGAGCCTGTGTTCTTCGTCACATACATAGCCTGCCGGGAAACATGCGCCTTACTTGACATTGCCTGACCTCGCCCTCGGATGAAATCCAGACTGGAGAAGACATGAGATGCGAATGATGCATTTTGCACGTGATATTCTGCGCGTCTTTACAGAGCCCATACATATGTAAGTGCCAGATGCAGGGAAATAAGATGAAAGATAGAGAGAGTTTTGTATCGAGACTCCACAAGGGAATTTGACGAGAGGGTGGTGCGACTTGCAGAAAAGTACCCTACGTGCTTACCTACTACGGGCTTACCTACACCTACACATGCAGCGTATGCCACCCTCCCTCACCTTACTTTATCCTGTGTCACAATTATGAGATGGTCACTGCCTTGGGTACAAAGCAGAGGGGTTTGGACATCATCATTGGCGGACGGCAGATGCTGGGGTCGTGGGCAGCTGTACGGTGTACCGGATTCATGGGCAGCGCAGCGGTTGTCTCCTAGCGCAGTGTGGCTATGGTGCATGAGATTGTGGTGTGAGTGTGAGTGCAAGTTGCGCGTCCAGACGTTTGCCTAGGAGTGCTGGTGAGAACTCCTCTAAGGCACCTTACCAAAGCCTCGGCCAGCTCTGCTCCCGGGTTTTAGCCGGACGTTGGTCGCTGAGGTCGTGTAGGTTGACACGTTGGCTACCACACTTCCTCCCATGCATGATGTGACCTAACGTACGGTGAAAACGTCGCGGCATCGTAGGGCAAGGAGGAAGGGTGGAACGGGGAGTGAAATGTTAACTCTTGAACAAAGTTTGTCTTCCAGCTGCCTGAAGAAATTGAGCTCAAGGGTCACAAGTGAACGGAGACATAACAAAATTGACCATTATGTCTGAGGTACTTTACACGGTATGGTCGGTACTTAGAGTTATCCATAGACACCAAGGCCAAAGTAGGTAGCACATGCCTGACGGTCCGCACTTCTACTCCGCTCCGCTACTGCGAGTCTCAAGGGAAAGTGAGTGAGAAATTGGACCTGGATTTCAGTGCCAAATTGTCAATAAGCGTATTCGCGATCTTGCTTGTGCTAGTACCTATCCGATCCGACTCGTGTTTCTCGCTTTTCACTTTCAACGCAGGCACGCAGGGTCTTTTCCGGCACTGCCCACTAGGCATACATATGTGCAGGGTTTCTCGGTGTCTCACCAGCTGATTAGTCGTGGTGGGCATTCGCTACTGTATGGATACACACCTAAGAATTAAGACGCGGATACTTCATTATTCACGCCTCGAAGTGATTTAGAACAAAGTGCCCACGAAATGTCAAACGCCTAGGTAGGCAGTACGATTTTCGTGGCGTCCACCGTCCACAGATTGTCCATCGTGCTAGGCATATCATAACCGCGTATGTAGGTACGGAGTAGATGGAGTGGACATTTGCGGTAGGTACAGAAAGCTAGGGGCCCATGTCCATAATGTACTTGGACTTTATCGAAGGTACGGGATACGGAGTACCTTATTAATCATGGGCTCGGCTGGAAGGGGTATGGCGGCAAGGCCGTATCGCTACTGTACTCGCAGACTGACTGCCAGACGCTCGAGTCTCCCACACTAAGACCCCACCCCACACGACGGATCACCCCCTACGACAGATCACCCAATTCGGCCACATTCACTCAAAAACCACTAATTCTACCTACTTCATTTTATAATATTAAAATTATATAAAAAATACCTTTAGATATATAATATATAGTTTTCTTATAAAAATATTTTTTATAAATTAGAATTTTCTATATTAACTAAGATATTAGTAAGTTAAATATAGCGATTTTTTACTATATAAAAATGAGATTTTTAACTTTATTAAAAATTGTTACGAAGGTAACTTTATTTACCTTATTATTCGCCTTATTATCAATATTACGTAAGCAAACTATATACCATAATAATCTACGATTTCTGTAGATTATTATAAGTATTGATTATGTAAGCAATACTGCTTACATAAGCTTACGTGAGCAATGGAAAGTGCTGGAAGGTAACTGAATAAGCTGGAATTCTCTCGAGACGGAATTACGTACTACGATTACGCATTCACTTACGTATGCGCTTATTAATTATATCATAATTAATAAGCAATGGAATATTCTAGTAGGAGGTTTTTTTGCCTATATATAGGCGTATATTTACCTACTTAGACCTTTCGTTAAGCAAGCAACTTCTCATATAGTAATTTAACTATATTACTCTCTTTACTATAAAAACCTCTTTTATATACGCTTATTTCCCCTATATTCATATATTCTTGCTTCTATATGAATATTTACTTTTTATATTCTTTTATAAGAATATCCCGTATTACCTCGTTAAAGCTATACGTGCTAGAAAAATTAATAAAGTTAAGTATTTTAAATCTCTATAATTTTTAAAATATTTTTCTGAGCTTAAAAATGCAATTTTTAGCGTTATACTAATTATAGAACTTGAGGAAATTTAAGTTTTTATAAATACT